>NW_015113337.1:248547-258454 GCF_001443285.1 Poecilia latipinna
ATCCATCGTCATCGGTGGCTATGCTAACTAGCCTTAGCATTCACAGCATTCTCTGCTGACAGGAAGCTATAGTAAAGCAGAAAGCATGGGGGTGGGGCTAAGACCCTCCTCCTGGCTGTGATTGGTTGTTTCTGATCGAGGCAAAAGAGCATAATTTTTTCACAGATTTTCTATCTCATGCCAAACTGTCAAATCATAGTGACCGTATTAATGAATATGTAAAGGAAAAAAATAAATACAAGTTAAATAAACCAGCGAAATGCTATGGCAAAAAGAAAGAAAAAGTCATTTATCAACTTTATTTTATTAAACACACAAAATAGTGGATGTAAAATATGTTACAACAATCACAAAAGATACATTTTGCACTAAAAATGTTTAGAATAACCAAACCAGTTTCAAGGTTGTTCAAACCAGTTATTGCACCTTTTACAATTTTAGCCTAATTAATTTAATCTTTTCATTTCCTTTAAAATGCCTTGCTGCTGAAATGTGCTATACAAATAAAATTTGATTGATTGATTGATTGATTGATTGATTGATTGATTGATTGATTGATTGATTGATTGATTGATTGATTGATTGATTGAAAACACAGGTTGTTGCTTAAAAGTTACACAAAGTTTCTGTCTCTGTTGAACACGAGCATTAGCAATTATCCCACTTTGTTGAAAGCGATGACCCCAGACACAGTTGTTGTTGTCTGGGGTCAACATAACTGTACTTGGGCAGTACTTGAAAGGTCAATGCTGTTTGATTTTAAAAGTTTCAGTTTCTGGTAGATGAAGTCTTCCAGTATCCTTCAAGTGCAGAACAGTGCACACAGGTCCATATTAACCTGGTTAAAAAACTCTCTTAGAAGGTCAAGTGCTATTAAATTAGAGGCAATAATTGTCTATTTAACTCTAAATGAGTCTCAAATCATTGTCAGAGTTGGTTAATTTTCATTCTGTGAGATTAATAGAAATCAGAGGCCACCCAGGAGGAAAATCATGCTCTTAGCAACCGTTGGAAATAATAAGAAGAAATTGCAATTTATAGTTGATTATCACGGAAAGTCCATTTCAGTGAAGTTGCTCCATAAATGCTTTTGTGTGTGTGTCCGTGTGTGTGTGTGTGTTTGCAGATACATGGCCATCATCCACCCTCTGAAGCAGAGGTTGTCATCCACTCAGACTCGGTTGGTGATCGGTGTGATCTGGCTGCTGGCTCTGCTGCTGGCCTTTCCTCAGTATCTCTACTCGTCCACCACAGTGCTGCCCGGACGCACGGTCTGCTTCATAGACTGGCCTGAATACAACACTGTTGACTTCAAAAAGATGTGAGTAGCTGAGCTGGTGTTTCCTCCTGACCACAGTGTTGTCTTCCAACTTGTGAGAAGCAAGTTGAAATCATGTAATGATCAAGTTATTCCCATGTGTCTTTTTTTTTTTTAATTCAGTGTTGAGATTACATTATCCTGAGAGGAAACTGGTTGTTAAATTATTAGCAGACAATTAATAAAACATCCTTGGGCTTATTAGGCATTTTTGTTGTTGTTGGAAGTGTAACAAAACCTTTAGATTTTGAATTTATGATGGTCAAATCAAACATTGGACTTTATTTGGTTTCAAAGTAAAAGCTGTCACAAACAGACATCTAAATGTGGTTCATTAGCCAAGAGTTAGCAGGAATCATTTCTTGATGGTGGGACTCATAATTTTACTCTACAGATGTGACAAGTTACTATGGTACAAAATGGTGACTCAGGATGGATTCCCATCTAACGTTTAGTCCGTTTTAATCCAACTCCACTCTGTTTGCCTAGAAAATCCAGTTCGTCTGGGAAGGTGTGAAAGCGCTCTCAGACTCTGATCCACTTACAAACGTAGGTGTTGGTTCAGTTGAAGTGAACTCTAGTTCAGTTTGAATGTACATGTGAATGCTCTAAAATCTGATGCCACTCCATTTTTGTTCACATTTAGTGAAGTAGTAAGATATGCTCAGTGACTTCTTCAGAGGTTCTTGTGACATTTCCTTCAGTGATTCTAGGTGCGGCGCCCCCACAGGCAAGGAGGGGAACAGATTTTTTAAAGTGTTTGATTCATTTGACACAGTGCAGTGTGAAAATAAACCATCACCACCTGAACATTTAACAGATATTGCAATTTTGGTCCCTAATTGAACTTAGTCTACTGGACTAATAGGTGTGAAAACACCCTGAGTGTGTCAACAACTGAAATACACATGATATCCCTGAGCATATGGTGCCATCTGGTTATGAATTCCACTTAAGTCTTGAGGGAATGATCTGCAAAGAAATGTTGGTCCTTTTACACAGGACCATACTTTTAATGTACCATTTAGACTACATTCATAATCAATAAATTAAAATATGATGAGTATCATGTCAGATTAAAACCCCTTTTTGAAAATGACAAACCTTAAGCACGTATTACCCTTACTTTTCATTAAGCACACATGTTTTTCATTGGTCTGATGTAATATTTTATTCATAAATATGTTTTTATTAGCTGCAAGTGGAAAATCATCATCATTAACAACAATAAAGTCTCGAAAACATCAGTCTGATCAGTCAAATGAATGTGTATTATGGTTTTCACTTACTGAAATAAATTGATTTTGGCTTTACATATTTATTTGCAAAATTTCAACTTTTATCTCAGTGAAGGAGAGGATTACTCCAATCCTTTCTGACACTCTTCACCATTTTTTATTCATAGCCAGAAGCGCTCCAGGTCTCAATTTTTTCTTTTTCCTTTTTCTCCTCATCTTCCAAAATTATCACCAACTTCCAGCCGTCAGGTTTCTGTCATGGAATCTGCATGTCACAGCGCCGCTGGCCTTTGAGAATCCTGCAGGCTGTAAAATATTCATAAATAAAGGCGGCCTGTCCCCAACACGTATAACTGCTACAGACCTGTGGAAAAGCTTTGGGGTCCATCACAAATGTCTTCTGTTTATTTTTAAAATTTTATTATTATTATTTTAAGCATTCAAATGTTGCTTTCATTTATTCAGGAGAAACACAACCAAAACCAACCAGGTCCTGTGTGAAAAGGTCAACTTACTAACTGCAATCAGATGTGATAATAACAAGTAACAACTGTGGAATTTTGGACCAATCTCTATTTTTTTACAGAAATGTTTAATTCAGCTACAGTGGAGCTGAACTGTTTCCAGCACATTTTATAAAACGTCTATAGATCTGAGTTATTTTACCCCCACTTCACCTTATCAGTCAGGTTCTATTTAAGTTCTTTCTTTCTGCTAAAGGTCAGGCAGTGACCAGGCCAGTGAAACTCAACTCAGCTAATCACAGTAAATTCATGATTCANGTTATTTGTCGGTGGTACATCCCATGTAGGGGCTTGTCCTCCCATGATGGTACCTCCAGCACCTCATCCTCTGTTCCCCATTGTCTGAGACATTTGCTGAGCACATCGTCTGTTGAGGCTTTGTCCTTGATGTGTATATGTATTATATAAAATGTTTTTTTTTTTGTTTTTTTTTTAAATAAGCCAGACTGCAAGCATCTCAGAAGTGCAAATAGTTGATACGTATTTTGTATTTTTTTATTTGTTGTTTTAAGACTCTATTGCTGGGTTTCAGACATGTGACCCGGATGATGCACGAAATTCAGATGGAGATCCAGAAGGGGATTTCTCTGGTTCAAAACAAAGCAAAATTGATCACAATGAGTACGCTAATGCCATAAATAGTCTGGAACAGACAAGGCATCTCGAAAAAATATGCGTATATTTAGGATATGATCCTTATTATCTTGGTAAAAAAAGACTTCTCTTATAATCTTGAGGTTTTACCAGGCATCCAGGCGATCCACATAACTATCTGGAGTTGCAGAGTTCATATTTTACGACGAGCCAGAAGAAAGTTTCAAAAGCCTGGAGAATACTATCATTTAGTTTCAGGTTTGGTCAAGCATTTAGGATCAAAAGAAGCATTAAATGACTGTCAACTTGTTTCTGCCAGGTGAGAAGTGAGTTGTGCCATTTTAAATAATTAGTCTATGATAGCGATGCTATTGCTAACAACAAACTAACCAATGTTATTTCTATGTGCTTGGATCTCCTGGTAAATTATTTATCTAGCTTCTGTAAACCCAAATTCATGCTGGAGTTGTATGTTAATGTTGAGTAGTGTAGTATCCTGGATTCAGGTCCAATGTAGGTCAACCATTAGAAGCGATCTACAGAAACCCCATGTTCGTGTCTGGCCAAAAATGTAGTTCGTGGCCAGACACGAAGCATGTGGGGGAATAGTCACAGCTCACGACGACTGTAAGGCTGGGTAGGTTATATTTAATCTATTTAACTTTATTTTATTTTTAGCATGAAAGTCCCACTGAATAAACATATTTTCTGTCTGGGACTCAGCACTGAGTTAGCTGTGCTGAGGACTACCACGCCATGGTATAAAAATAAAATACCTTACCTTACATATGAATGATTGTCTTTCTAAGTAACTGTCCAATAAAATATCTGAAAATACAATTTAAACAATGTGATCGTTACCTGTTAGAAAGTGGGCGCTGCAGGGCAGGGTTAGTTTCTGCACCTCCTGTTTTTAGCTGTAGATTGTTGATCCACTTTTCTCCTCTTTTTTTGGTGTTTTAAAATTAACTCCCTTGTGACAAACTATTTTTGAAATATGAAAATAGCGTTTATCTTTCTCTCTACTAGAACAGTTGGAACAACCATACAGGACACAGACTTTAGGCACTTTGATGTTGGGTCAACATAAGTAAATGGGCTGCATTTACTTCCAGCCCTCCATCTGCATTGGGTGACGTCGGTGCTACGTCATCTGAAACCCAGCAATAGCTGTCAGTTTAAGTATTGTTGGCAATGTCTTCCAGTTACATAATTACCCAGTAATATTTCCTGTCAGCTTCACATCTTTTAATACAAAAACACAACAGGCTACTGGTGGATCCCCTCAGTGCCCAGCCCACTGGGCTTAAGAAGTTTTCTGGGGGAAACCCCGTAATCATTACCTGATCAATAAGATCAATCAATTTTAGATTAGCTCATTAATTGATAACTTGTATCCTTTCACCAGAATGTTGATGTAGAGTAAAAAGCTACTCCTTTCTTAATGCTGCAACAAAAAAATATACAACGGGTCATTCAAGAATTTTTAAAAAAACGTTTCAGACACTTAAGTTTCCCTGTGGCTCAACAAGAGACACACTTCAGGCCCACATCATGGTCTAAACCAATCACAGATAGTGAAAGTAGGGATGGCCATCCTTTGATTCCTGCCCATATAGGGTGATAATCAATTGAGGATAGTCACTAACCTATTAAGATATTATTGCATCCGACAGATGTTTTGTGTTAGTTTCTGTGATTTGAGATCACACTCCATTGTTCTGCCCTTAGGTGCACCACAGGACCTCTACATTTTTAATTTAACCTACTGCTATTAGAAGCTATTTTTAAAAAAAAAAGGCAAATAGTACATTTTGTTTCCTACTGGTTAAAAACAAGCAGGGAAATTTTTAAAATCTCAAGTGCTACCATTATTAATTTCTATATGAACAGATATTAACAATAAAGCATATCCAACAAACATTTCTTGTATTGCTGCTATGATCAGCTTCTGGTAACATCTTCATATACTCATACTTTCTACACTGACCCCTAATATAATTCAACAGGAAGACATGAGCACCTCCTCTCTTTGATAAGAGTAATGATCGCCTGTGACAGATGCATTCATCATCCAACTAAATATCTCAGTGAGTGATATTTGTGTTGTGATGATACAGTACAAACACATGTATGGTACTATTACACTTAAGATGCACCATTCAGAGATTCTGTAGACGACTTTGGAGGCGTTCACTGATTGCAATACAATATTGGGAGCTTCCAATTTGGCGATAATCAAGTAAGGACAGTCAAGGTAAAACTGATCACCAAACAATGACTAAATAGTCTACTAAAATAGTCTCTTTCAGTGTTGAAAAATCAAAGAGATTACACATTACAAAAGGAAACCAAGAAGAAGAAATACCAGCATGTGAACCTTTCCACATGCAGCTGCATCATCCCTTCCTGACCACATCTTGTAAACAAACTGTGGTTCATTAATCAAAGGTTTTGCAGTGAGAAGCAACGCAGGACATCAGGTGATCTTAATGAATGTGGGTGACTTCCTAGAAAGCAAGCACTCCTTTGAGGGGCTTCATAAACATGCATCCTACTCTGCAGTTTGGTTGAAGGGGCAGCCATATATTTGCTTCACTGAAACTAAGAACTGTGGGTGGTTTTCAGACACGGAAACAAAAGTTTAAATAAGTTGCTGGGGCTCCACAGCTATGACTGTCAAAACAGCTAGTACTGAGAAATACTGTATTGTACCTTAGTCCTTCTCTTTCATATCCAGACTACCTGCATGCAGCAGATGTGCTTCTGGCTCCTCCCGACCATTGAATATTGTTTTCTCAGCCCTCTGGTATTTCTGTCATGTGCCTTTTTTATGATGTTCTGGACATAAAATATCACAAAAGCTCATTTAGTTTTGTGATTGGCTGATACCTTGTGTATATTCTACATGTCAACAGACAGCTCCTACATCTTACACACAATGGATACTTAGCATAAATGATTGCTTGAGGCAGATGGTTCAGAATGAAGTCCTAACATATACCATTATTTATTTATGTCATTTGACAGCTCATAACCAAACTCAGTTTGCCACTTATCAGGAAACAGGTCATCAGTAAAGGGGCATAGTTGGACAAAGGTATAATACAGGTTCAATGGGTTTTGATCCAGTAGTAAATTCAGCATGGATATTAAACTATTGCAACATTTCTGAGTATGTATATTAGAAATAATAAGCTATTGCTAATTAAATCTTTTAATAAACTAAAATGGTTAATACCACCTAAAGCAGTGTCAGATTGAGGCTCCTGGTCCTCAAGTTACAGTGCCCTGCATGTCTTAGGCATTTCCCTGCTTCAGCACACGATTTTAATTGATGACTGGTTAACTGGCTTTTGTTGAATTGCAGCCATCTGAATGAGGTGTGCTGAAGCAGGGAAACATCTAAAACATGGAGGTCAGTGTACCTTGAGGACCAGGGTACACAGACCTGCATGAAACACTGGTCTAAAGGTAGGCTACAACTTAAAATTCAGGAAATGTCTTTAGTACTGTTAAAGAGATATCAGGCATTACCCCGAGAATTAAAAACCTTTACTTCCGCGCTACTTCCTCGTGAGAACAGCATAACTGGCATCTTTTAATGTATGATTCTGTCAACAGCTCAATTTGTGCGTGTATCAACAGGGGTAATTTTCCAGCCTGTTCCCCTGAACATGCCAACCTCCCCCCACCCCCAGCAATTATGTAACCTCAGTTTACCAGTCATTATGAGCGAGTGTAAAATAACATATAACGGCTGTATAAACCTCCGGTCTAAAATGTGACTTTAATACTAGTAGCTCCGCGGCTTAGGGAGAGGAGCGATGAGGGAGAGGGTCCTAACAGCGGCACGGCGCCAAAAAAACCTACCCAACGCTGCGGATACGGAGCAGGAGAGCCAGGTTAGCCAGCCAGAAAACTTCCAAGGACTCCAGCGTTAGCATCCAGGTTGTCCTGTCTCCTTTCTGAGTCACTTTCTGGACATTTTCAGCTCACACAAGCCGTGTACACCGCACGACAGTCATGTCGTTGCTCTGGTGGTGGGCTACAACACAGCCATAAACCAACCACACAGCTACAAGCACGGAGCTTGACTCCTACTGAAAGGAGAGCTATGATAAGTCAAGAATTCACGCGACGCTGTGTGTCAGAGTTGCTGATTGGCCGATACATGAGTGTGGGCAGAACAATAGCTGATTTAAAAGCGCAGTTATATTTCCTCACCGGCTGCCATTGACAGGGGCGCCGCCACGAATCTTTGGCCCCAGGACAAAAAATTTAATTGGGCCCCGCTCCCACTCCCTCCCTGCGCATCTGCCGTTAAAATTTCTTGAGTCTATTTGGCCTATAAAAGACTTGCAACTGCCAAGCTTTCTTTGGTCCAAGTCTGATACTAGTATAACATTTACTGATAGTGAATTTTACATGCAACAGTCCACATGCTGTTTGCAAGTAGATTGCTCAATTTTTTCTTTATTAGTTTAGAATGATCCCATTCTTCTGAACGGCTCTTTACTAAGAAGATAGGACTGGAGCCTCACTGAGAGCCATTCTTTGTTCTTGTAATGCTCTGCGTACAATGCAGTAGCTTTTATTTCATTTAAATATATACATGGATATTTATTTAATTAGCAAATAAATAAAACACAAGAATGGAAGAGCACACAGAGCGTGCTCATTGCTCTTTGATTGTTTTTGTCACCTGTCATGTGAACAGTCCCCAACCGCGGTACCGGTCCATGGACCAATTGGCACCGGCCGCACAATAAATAATTACATATTTCTGTTTTATGTATTATCTGAGTCTGGCGGATCTTTTATTTTGAAAATCCTTTAACCGGATTCTCTTGGTCTTGCTCGCCAACATTGAGCTCACAAGCAGCAAAATGAGTAAGAAACCGATGTCTTTGGAAAGTTTATTTGCGAAGGGGAAAAGGCCCAGAGAAGAGACATGAGAATGGATTTATCTCGGACCGGTTGGTGATTCCCACACCCGCTTTGTATAATATGCGGCGACCGGTGTTCTGATCATCAGTACTATCCTTAAATCCGTCCTACCTTGTGGCAATGCGCATGCGCATATCGATGCTACGTCACATACTGCTTACTCAGCAGATTTCTTAAAAATACGTCCTACCTGTGGAAGTTTCGTTTCTACGGTACGGAGCCCCCCAGGGGACATGGGGAATTTTTTTTCTTTTGCGTTCCCTCGCAAAACTTTTGCGTTCCCTCGCAATAATCTACTGATCAGTTCATGCGGCATAATTGAATATTGTAAGCCTTTTTACGGTGGCCGCCGTACTTTCTGCTTTAATACAAGCTTATAAGGTTTTTCCATGGACTATTGAGTTATTATCGCGGGGTAATCAGTCATCTGATTGTGTCTCCATTGTGTTCGTGTCTGAATGGTTTAAAGGGCTGCTTTCAGTGCCGTTCCATCTTAAGAGACATAAACATGCAGTAAATAAATCGATTTTCAAACATTTTTTTTTTTTGCACCAAAGCGTTAATAATAATAAACACGTTTTGTTATTATAAAATAATATAATAATAATGGTGGTAGAGGGCCGCACTGGGTTAACTCGGGGAATCTCATCTGTCCGTGTATCAATCAACTCCTAACCTCTTCTTTGTTCTGTCACAATTATCGATTGATTTAATTTTTATTATCATGCTCCAAACTTTGAGAGGACTGACCACCCCGCTCACCCGCTTCCTCACACACACACAGCCAGCAGCGTCACCTTCCCATTCATACTTCATGATGTCACTCCCACATCGACACGCCCACCACCAGGTGTCAAAGCCGCTGCTCCTGTCATATCAACAATTACTTATTTCATTCATATGGCTCTTATAGAGCCTCAGTGAAAACGTGTTTATTATTATTAACGCTTTGGTGCAAAAAACTGATTGAAAATCGATTTATTTACTGCATGTTTATTAAGGCTAAGATGGAAGGGCACTGAAAGCAGCCCTTTAAACCATTCAGACTACGAACACAATAGAGACACAATATTACCCCGCGATAATAACTCAATAGTCCATGGAAAACCCTTATAAGCTTGTATTAAAGCAGAAAGTACGGCGGCCACCGTAAAAAAGGCTTACAATATTCAATTATGCCGCATGAACTGATCAGTAGATTATTGCGAGGGAACGCAAAACCTTTTGCGAGGGAACGCAAAAGTTTTGCGAGGGAACGCAAAAGAAAAAAAATTCCCCATGTC
>NW_015113337.1:263704-264255 GCF_001443285.1 Poecilia latipinna
ATGCTTGGACCAACTTCAACATTATAACTTTAAACACACGTAAATATAATTGTACCAAAATACACTTTTAAGAAATATATTAAATAAAAGTATACTGTAAGTGAACAAAATATATATTTGCCCCAGTCTAAATATACACTTTCTCAAGTATATTTAAAATATATTTTGTGTATATTTAAAAATATATGCTCAAAATATAATTTTTAAAATTCACTTAACACTACTTTAAATTATTAATTTCACTATGTTTTAAATTACGTCTCAGTGTAAATTGTAGGCTAATAAAGTATGCCTTTTTTAACTTCTTTATTTAACCGGGTGAACCCCGTTGAGATCCAGATCTCATTTTCAAGAGGGACCTGGGCAGAAGTCTGCAATACGCAGCAACCTGATTACAAAATAAAACTAATTAATACTTATGCAGAAGTATGTCTTTTAGTGCGTTTAAAGTAATATGTAGGCATACTTTTTAAGTACCTAAAAAGTATGAATTTTTAAGTACCTTAATCTTTCAATATTTATTAAAATTGCATACAATAAAAAAATATAAT
>NW_015113337.1:264783-271570 GCF_001443285.1 Poecilia latipinna
GCCGCTGCTCCTGTTATATCAATAATTACTTATTTCATTCATATTGCTCTTATAGAGCCTCAGTGAAAACGTGTTTATTATTATTAACGCTTTGGTGCAAAAAAACTGATTGAAAATCATGTTTGTCTATTAGGTACTGAAAACAGCCATTTAAACCATTCAGACTACGAACACAATAGAGACACAATCAGATGACTGATTACCCCGCGATAATAACTCAATAGTCCATGGAAAACCCTTATAAGCTTGTATTAAAGCAGAAAGTACGGCAGCCACCGTAAGAAAGGCTTACAGTATCAATTATGCCGCATGAACTGATCAGTAGATTATTGCGAGGGAACGCAAAACCCTTTGCGAGGGGACGCAAAAGTTTTGCGAGGGAACGCAAAATGAAAAAAAATCCTCATGTCCCCTGGTGGGCTCCCGTAACGTTTCGTGTGTTTTAAATACGTCCTATCTGTGGAAGTTTTGTTTCATGTGTTTTATTTCATCGCAGATTATGGTAAGCTTTATTTAATTTATTTTATACCTGGCTTTCATTAAGCTGCTGTATTACTTCATGGTTTTAGTTTACATGACAGGCAGCTTGTATATTTATAAATGGCTTTAGTTTGGAGTCTGCAATGTCGTTACTGTAAACAAGTTATTATTTGGCGGTTAATCAGGACAAAATACGTTGTTTTGTGGGCTTTTTTGTCCCTATACTTTAAAATATTTTAGTTTAATAAGACTCTTCATTACTAAACCTTGCTAAATAATTGTTGGTAGCGATACTATGTGAGATTAAAGCTGTGTAATAGCAGTGTAATATTAGTGTGCACATGAATCATATCCTATCATTTTAGGTACACAGTGACCTGCAGTTCGATAGACACATTGTGGCTGCGCTGCATTTAATAAAGTCTGTCATAATACAACAGATTAATGCGCAAAAAAAAGAGTTGCCGTTATTTGTATTTGTCTTTAATTTAATTCCAATAAAAACTGTTTCCCCTGTCTGATATTGTTTTATACAAAAGCCTCTGTATTTAAAATATTTTTAACAGGTAGGATATTCTAATAAAAGGATTAGTGCATACATCTATAGCTTTTCATTTTTAATGGGTAGGATATTCAGATGAAGGAAGTGATCTTCTTGTGGTTTCGTCATGTATATAAATTGTTCCAATGCGAAGTTAAGCATAAGATCTAAGCTTCCACTTCAGTCCCGTCACTCAAATAATGTTATCCAATGTATTTAACATTAACACAACCCGCCATAGTTTTCTGTTTGTAAACATGACGGTAGGATCTGGACGCATAGCGCTGACAGATAGTCTTAGCTACCGGTCCGCGGTGATAAACTGGTTGGGGACCACTGCATTACAGCACTGCGCTGCCTGGCTTCATGCAACGGGAAAGAGAGTGAGAACAGTCATGGTGCGCGCTTTGTGCTTGGTTACTTCTTGCTTGTTGCACCTTAGACTGTTTTCATAGTTGAGCATTGTTTACCGTTAGGGCATTGCTTTAATTGCTATGTTTAATAGTGCAAAGTGACATTGGTGGGTTCTGACATGGGCAGTATGGGCAACCGCCCAAGGTGTTATCTTTTTAGGGATGGCACGAGAACTCTGCGGATTGAGGCACAGAGATGGAAGCAAAGCAGAATGAAGAGTAGGGCTGTATAATTAAATCGTTTCTACGATCTGTATCGATATTTTTCCCCCTCCGAAGGTATCAATTTTTCATCCGCGAGTATTGATCCATTAAACCACAGGGGTCCATAGGCTTATATGCGTCTTTTTTACATGTCTAATGTGTGCCAACGTAGCAGCAACACTCCGCCTCCCATAGTCTCAATTTCAACTTGTGCTTAAAGAGCACATTATAAACTTCACACCAGTTTTTAAATTGCAGCCAAGTAAAACCGGAGTTATGCTAAAATAAGTAAACCATATTTTTTCCAAATGTCAGATGTCAAAAACCGGCTTTTCCAGTTATGTGAAAGGGAATGAGCTTCCAAACGTAAAAAATGAAACACAACATTAGATTCCTTTGTTTTTAGAAATCTCAAATCTTCAACAAATAACGTTTGGCTGTATTTTGTTGCTAAGAAACTAAATAAAGTTGCTCAAGTTACGGTGAAAGAGAAGCGGAACGGAGTAGCGAAATTAATGCAAAGTTTGGATATTGGAGCGACTGGTGGCATCCATTTTGTAATTTGGTTTTAGCTTCCCAGGTGAAAAAAAAGTATACTTTAGTATATTTCAAACATACTTACATTTGTGAAAGTACATTTTAAGTATACTAAGTATTAAGTGTACTACCTACAAATATACTTGAAGTATACTAAAAGTATACTTGTACCAATTTAGAAATTAGAACTTTAAACAAACTTAAACATAATTGTACCAAAATACACTTTTAATAAATATATTAAATAAAAGTATACTTTAAGTGAACAAAGTATATATTTGCCCAAGTGTAAATATACACTTGCTCAAGTATATTTAAAATATATTTAAAATATATTTTGTGTATATTTTAAAATATATGCTCAAAATAGAATTTTTTTTAAATTCACTTAACACTACTTTAAATTATTAATTTCACTATGTTTTAAATTACCTCTCAGTGTAAATTTTAGGCTAATAAAGTATGCCTTTTTTTTTTTTTTTCTTTATTTAACCAGGTGAACCCCATTGAGATCCAGATCTTATTTTCAAGAGGGACCTGGGCAGAAGTCTGCAACACGCAGCAACCTGATTACAAAATAAAACTAATTAATACATATGCAGAAGTATGTCTTTTGGGCACCTATAAAGTACTTTTCATGTAATTTTTAGACACACTTTTTAAGTACCTAAAAAGTGTGCCTTTTTAGGTGCCTTAATAATCTTTTACTATTTTTGTTAAAATTGCAAAGAATAAAAAAATGATAATCATGATGTAATGTTGTTTAAGAAAGTACCTAACTCAATCCATTTTCAGATGTATGATGTAAGATCTATAATCAACAGGATCAGCTCCAGTTCACACTCCAGACCAGATGGTGGCGGTATTGCACACTTTCATTAAAAAAAACGCCATAAAGAGAAGAAAAAACTTGAACGCAGGGAAGATAACAGGTGCTATTCAAATTCGCCATTTTTACTCGCATAATATTACCTTGAAAGTAGAGAGGGCCTTGAAAATAGTTACTAATTAACTATTTTCAACAGTGACGTCCTAATCCGAGTTAGACGACAACACAACTAGACAACAACCGATGGAAATTAAATGTGTGTCACAAAAGGAGCCCGAAGGGACGAAGGCTGCTAACGTGTTGCTAGCTAGTGGTAAGTTTGCTTATTAATTATCTTCGTTTAATTATAAATAGTGCAGTAAAGATATATAACTTACGTTGGTTTCATAAATAATTATTTGATCAATTTTATTCTGACTTGTATGAATATTACTATAGCAATCATTCAGCTTCATGTTATAACTGCATAGAGGCTCTGTTTGTTGCGACTTATACTTTTATTCATAAACTTAACCTGGTTTTAATTGAGCTCCATATGACAAAGAGACTTTGATATTGTGAGGTTGTTGTTATAACTTGTTCATCAATGTTTTTATCTTCAACATATGTTTGCAGTCTAAGCAAATGAAGATGAAAGAGGAAGCAGAGAAATCAGGTGTTAGGAAACCTAGACTTTCCCCTCTCAGACAGGCTCTGGCTCCACCAGATCACCAACCAGCTCTGAGGATGAACCTCCACATCGTCTTCATGATGTAAGTATTTTATTTTTACTGACCAGTTAGCTACATTTTCAACAACAAAAACTGGTGTATTACCAACACCAAGTGCTTAATAAACATGATTTGATTTAAAGATAACTGGAAAGAATTTTTCTGTTCTTGTTAATCTAACATTTCTCTTTCATACATTTTATTTGTTGTTGGCTTTCAGGGCCCTGTGATGGACTGGTGACCTGTCCAGGGTGAACCTCCGCCTCTCATCTGATGACTGCTAGAGATGGGCACCACCAGCTCCCCTCACCACTCTGCAAGGATCAATGTGTTCAGATCAAGGATGGAAAGCTTTTAAGGTAGTTTGTCTCCTTAAGTACTTAAAACAGCTTCATAGTTAATGCCAACATCAACTGATTCTATGACATTGCTGACTATTTTTTTCTACTTCTAACATAAACAGGCAAAGAAGACACCCAGAAATGTTTTTCCACCCCAGGCATCCGGTCCCAATCATCATCAGTTCTGATGATGTCACATACATGGCGAGTCCACAACGTCTTGAAATTGTAAGTATTATTTTTTTATTTGCCATTTTTCTGTTCTCTTTAAATACAAATGCTTTCTCTGTTTAATTGCTCTATTGTTCTTTTTTTGTAGGTTTCTGTAAGGTGCTGTGGTCCAGTGAATGGGAATGTTCTGTCGTTGATCCTCACTGTTCTTAGGAAGGAGAAATGCCAGTTTGTCTGCAGTAATACTGGAATACTGTGACATTGAATTAAAACAATACTCTGTCCTTGGTGAAACAGTTTTCACATTTTCTCTAAAGTGTACCTATCGTTTTATTGTGATGATTTTCATAATGTTGTTGTTTGTAAACTTTGAATGTATTGACAGTTTGTACAATTGTCTGATAGTATAATGGCTCTTGAAAAAATGTTAGTAAGGCTTTATTTGGGTGTGCATAAGACTGATATGATACTGTCATAAACATGATATAACTCCTGTTAGGAACATACCAACTGTTTCATGAAGTGTCATTCAGTAAATAATGACAATTTTAATGAGAATTTGCTTTAAAAGTTGGATGAAAGGTTTTATGTTATGTTTATGACAGTGTCATGTCAGTCTTATGCACTCCCCATCAAATAAAGTGTTACCAAAATGGTAATATATTGAAAGCACAATGTAATTATAATTTTTGTTCTTTAAAGTAATAACTTTCATGTTTTTTTGTCACACTTAAATTTTCATGTTCATTGTGTTCACTTTTGACGTGTAAACTGATAATTTATGTAAAGTTCATAAAGTTGTGAGTAAAATTGGACAATTTTAAAATGTCGGTAATAAAATATTTGAATTACCTTGAACATCTTGTGTAATTAATCTTTCCATGTAATTGTAGCCTAAAACAATGTAAGTACTGCAGTGTAGTTATGCATGTAATGTAGAAAATAGGAAAGTAGGAATAAAGAAGACTTATGAGTAATTAAAATTGTACTTTATTAGCAATAGCAGTAAATCAAAACTAAAAATTAAATGTAATTTAAATACACATATATTAGTAGTATATTTAAAATATATTTAAAGTATATTAAAAGTATATTTGTAATATAATTCTATGTCAGAATTAGTACACTCAAAATATCCTAATCAAGCTCTTGAACACTACACAGAAAAGTATACTTAAAGTATAGTAAGTACAACTTGAAGTTGTTCCAAAAAAGTAAGTTTAATTATATTAAGTATACTAAAAATGGTAAATTAATACTATTTAAATACTAAAGTATACTAAGCACAAAAAAGTTGTTCCAAAATAGTACAGTTTAAGTACATAAATTATGCTAAAGTATGTTAAAATTTAATATACTAAAGTATACTTTATTTTTTTACTAGGGTTAGTGGTTTCTGTTCTGTACATAAAGGATAACCTGAAGAATGAATGTGCAGCAGGTAGTGGCGCTCTGTTTTGAGCTGGAAGACGAAGAGGGAAAACCCGCAGCCAGAATCTGTGGCGCAGTGAGGATTGCCATGATGACGATGGCTGATCGATCATTCTTATTAGTAACTGACAAAGAGTATCAGAGACTGAGAGAACTATGAGATCCTGGCAGTCTGAGAGGCAGCTACTCAGAGATCCAAGCAGGGGAATGGCGGCGCTGCGCAGCTGCAAGGAGTCGATCACTACAGGGTGAGGCCTAGCCACTTCCCCAGCAGCTAGTAGTAAACAGCTTACAGCTACTGCTTACTCCGGGAGCCAAGGTAGAAAAGCCTTTTCCCATAGTTCAAAAGACTTTATTTTTACCCCCTTACCCCAATCAGAGCCAGGTATTGTGTAGTTGATGCTCTTAATCAGTTTTCAGTTAATTAAATCCAACTGAACAGTTTTTTGATTTAAACTGAAAACAGATTAAATCCAAGTCTATATGGAACACAAAATGTCACCAAAACCACTCTGTCCCTCTAAAATCTTTCAGAAAATCCTAAAAGTGTATTGAAGCGTATCGATCGCTGAATATTATGATATATATCATATTGTGACCAGAATATCGTGTATCGGATCGGATCGTGAGATTATTGTATCACTACACCCCTAATGAAGAGTTTGAATTGATAATGATATTGGTTAAATTTATTTCAGCTCCAAGTATTTAACATCTAGGTGTTTTTATGGGAATATGAATCTTTCAGATCAATTTAAGAAGCAATTTTGATCATATCTCACATTTTATTGTGTCATGTAGATGCCAGTCTTGGTCTTGACTCGGTCTCGGACCCTATAAGTCTTGGTCTTGTCTCAGTCTCGATACACTCTGGTCTTGGTCTTGACTTGGTCTAGTGTTAGGTAGTTTTGACCTCAACAATATGAATTACATATTTTGCAGTTATCTTGTGAAATAATTATAGCTCCCATAATAAAAATCCAAAATACTCTCACAGAAAAATTTTATATGCTAGTTAATTTAAAACACCTGCAATAGTTCCTGGCTTCTCAGTGTGGGTCAATAAGCTGCACAATCATGGGGAAGACTGATGACCTTCTGGACAGATGTCCAGAAGACAGTCACTAACA
>NW_015113337.1:276955-280156 GCF_001443285.1 Poecilia latipinna
AGACCAACTTCGAGTACCACAACACTGTACTCCACATTTGCGGGAACCCACACAAAAAAGTCTTTGCTAAAGAAACTGCTTGGCAACAGAGAGCTGAATCCAAGTGAATTTATAGAGTGGAAGGAAAAAGTGTGAAAAAATGCATCTGAACAGAAACCATGGTAACTACAACTCTAAATTATGTTAACTCATTACTCAATGTTAATCTATCCCTTAGCATGTTCTTCATTTTAACACTGTAGCAGTGCATTCACTAACAGAGATTGGTCAAAACTTTATTTATGACAGACGGGATTACATTTAAACCATTTGAAGTAAAATATAAACTTTCTGATTTCTTCCTTTTAAGGAGACAACTACCATCTTGGATTTTAAAGTCATGGTTGGTGAAGAACTGCTGACAAAATTCTTACTTCAGAGAACATTTCACTTTAATTTTTTGATTTTAGAATAAATTAAATTCCCATTACAGGACTGATGGACTCAAAGTGTAATTAGAGACAGTAGACACAGTTCCTCCTTCCATCAACTCTCATCTAAACCCCCTTATTATGGGAGATTGCTGTCCATCTACAGCAGTCAATGGGCAAGAGGGGGTACTCCCCTCTCATCCCTGGAGTACCCCTCCAGGGAGGAGGGGTACTCCCTGGACAGGTTGTCAGTCTATCACATGGCAACACAGAGACACACAGGACAAACAACCTTCATACATATCTAAGTACAAATTAGAAAGTTGTACATTTTAGGACCATGAAAGAGTCGATACATGTAGAGAGAACATACAAACTCCAAGAAAGACAAATGAAAGACTAAGAAAGACCAATGGCCAGGATTCAAATCCTGGCCATTTCGTCTGCAAAGCAAGAGTTTTGTCAACTTCGCCACTGTGCAGCCCATCCATCCACTATACTTCTTGTGTTCTGTGTTTTCTGTGTAGTTATTTTTTGAGGTTTTCTGTATTCAGTCCTGTTCCTGTCCTGTCTTTCCTGTTGATTCCTTCCCAGGTGTGTCTAGTTTTCCTGATTACCCTCCCTGTGTATTTAAGTCCACCTGTGTCCTTGGTCTCTTGTCGGATCCTCGTCATATGTCATTTATCTGCTTGCCACCACAGTCGAACTGTAAAGTCCTGTGTTGGTTCAGCTCTTGTTTTCAGTCCTGTCTTTCAGTTGCTACCGGTAATTAGCTGTGTGCTAACTCTCTGCTGTGCCGCCTGTGTTGGACTGTGTTTGAGTTCTCTTTATTAAATCATCAACATCATCATCTTCTGGGTCTCAGCGTTCATTCTCACCACTACAACCACTACAATCATGACAATACTCACTTAATCCAGGTTAGAGCTAGAGTTCACTTATTTATTATTTTATTCATTTTTATGTTTTGCTTGTTGATATTTTAAATGAATTTAAAAAGTGTCAAAATACAGCTAAATGTATAAATGAGTGAAAATCTGGAAATAATCTAAGTAGGAAAATCCATTCATTCTGTGTGTATGTTGACAAGCCGCAATGTGCGTCGTGAGATAATGGGATTTCTTATATTTCTTTAAATATTTAATCACATATTGATTTTTCCCAAGAAAATATATGGACATTCAATAGACATGTGACACCTCCCCAGCTCAGCGTTATAATGTTGATTTCAAAAGCTGCAAACACTCTGTGAAATTGCTGTTGGAGCAATTACTTGTGTTACCCCTGAGAGTCGTTCACATCCAATGCACTGTTTAGAAATAAATGTTCTATGTAATCTCCTCAGATATATGTGGCAGAGAATTCCTGATCCTCAACTATAGTTCCTTACACTTAGCAAGGCATAACTGAAGTGAAGGGCTAAAGATGGAAGATAAACTGCACAATGGTTTCCCTAAGGACATTTACCCAGGGGTCTATGGAGTATGGGAGTGGATAAGGAGATGAGAAAATGGGAGGAAGTGTTGGCCATCTAACAATGCCAGACTCCTCTGGGAAGAGGTGCAAAGGTCAAGGTGATGAGGTCACAAATTACTAATGGAAACAAGTACAAAAAACAGAAGTCTGGCTTAACCCAGAACAAGTGAATTTTGAAAAAATATTTCAACAGGGATAATCAATAGGAACAAAACAATGCATTAACCTTTTAAACTTCTTTGACTGATATCAGAGGTTACTGTACTGTTTGATAACTAGGATCAATTGGAATGTAGGAATGACATTTGTTGTGAATTGGTGCTATATAAATAAACCAAACTGAAGAAAATTGAGTACATGAAGAAACTTCAGAAGTCAGATCCCCCATGAAAAACTGTAAAATGTTTTTTTTTTCATGTTGAAAGCATATTCCACACTGATACCAGATATAGTTTATGTTGTTTGTCATCATTCCAGTTGTTGTGTCTTCTCATATGCATTTTGCAGCATGTTTTAATCATTTTACTGCCTTTTTTTCCTAGATATTAAGATCACTTTGGTTGAGAATGAACCGCCAGTCGTCAATCCCTCTTGCCTCCTCATCCCTCCGTCGCTTCTTCCAAGATTCATGTTCCAAAAATGGTTATGTAAGTGTTAGTATCTCTGAAACTCCACATATCTGAGGCATGTTGTTACAGTTGTAGTAAAAATTTCTTTCTTTTTTCCATTTTTCATTGTTTATGTTTTTGTTTATTATAATTCAGAGACCAAGACTAGCTATCTTACTTGGAGACTCAAGTTTGTCCAATGCCGTACCTATGAGAAGCACATTGTTGTCCCTGGCCAAACTTCACAGACAGACCAACAACCCGAAGACAATCTGTGTTAGTGAGTGGACAGCTCTTTGGTGGGGAGAACAGAGAGGTCCTTTCTCTTATTCTCACAGAAAGACAAACTAAGAAATCATGGTACTAAATATCAGGTTGGCCTGTACTGTAATATCCAACAATCTACCTGTGTTAAAAGAAAATTTACTACATCTTATTACGTGAACTGCATAAATTGATACAGGTGTTACTTTCTCCACATTGTACTTTGAGCAATTTCATACATATTGTACTGAAAAAAAATATATTAAGCATACTGCTTTTTGCATTGGCCAGCTGGCAAATATGGATGTGTGTTTTTTGATCTGGGAGTGGGAACATTACACTTTTACTGCTAAAAACAATCTTTGAAAATACAATATGATTCATTTTGTATACTTGTGGATAGCTTTAAGAGAGGCTCATACGGGTTTTCTAGATATGCGAGA
>NW_015113338.1:0-19803 GCF_001443285.1 Poecilia latipinna
AATAATAATAACTAATACTACCTATAAAGGCTGAAGCACACATTCAGAAAATGTAAAAATAATCCATCTGTATGTTTGTGACAGGGCTGACTTTCTGATAAAGATCAGTGATATTTGACAATATTCTCTTGTTTTTCTTTTTTGTTAGTTCCTATGTATTCCATTACACTCGACCGTACTGCATCAACTTCTAAACCGATTTACCCTCAAAGTGCAGAGCGTTAGGTCAGGGTAGGAAGTCCTTCAAACATAAACCAAGGCGAGTCTCACAGCCTCAGTGACCGTGAAACCAACCGCCGTCTTGATGAGTTTCAGTCGTCCTCGCCGGTTACCGTGGCAACAATTAGTCAGGAGGGATGGTCAGCAAGTCCTTCGTCTGTGTCATCGCCCCGACGGTTGAGGAAGCCTTTCACGTTTGGTAGGCTGAATTAAAAGACGTAACTGCGAGACGGCGTGAGCTTACGAAAAACAAACAGTGAGTAATAAAACAACAATCCCAGCCATGTCACACCAGGGGGGAAAAAGAAGGAAAGAAAGAAAGAAAAAAACCCTCAGAATCTTTTATTAGCTTTATCAAAACAGAAACCTGGAGTCAAGCGGGAATTTTTATCTGAACTGGTTGGACGTCTTCAGCTGCGTTTTCTGCTGAGTCATTTCTTATGTGAGAAACTGACTCCAGGTCAGCATGCAGAGTATGCTGAACTAACCAAACATTTCAGGGTTTCCCCCCAGAAAACCTGCTACGTCGCGAGGGCAGTCATTCATCCAGCCGGCCACCATGTTTCTGAGTTAAAAAATGTTTAAAGTTGAGAGGAAATTTTAAAATATCCCCTGATAGTTATGCGTTTTTGGAAGACTGGAAGATTAATACCTAAACACCAACTATAAAGTCTTAAAAAAGGTAATCATAAAAAATAAAAAAAAACTAAAATATATAAACAATGCTAAGCCTGGTGGGGGCACAAGTAAAGCCTGGTGGTCCTCCAGGCTTATAATACACTATGGGAAACCCTTTATTCAAGATACAGCAGATCAGGTTGAATTAGATGGTTGTTGTTGCTCCAACAAATCAGAACACCTGAAATTTTACGCCTGGCATTCTTGACCCTTTGAGCCTCATCTAGACAAATATTGAAAAGGGTTCAATATTTATACGTGTTTGTACCTAAAAGCAGACATGCTGTTTCTAAAGCGAAATATTTCTGGAATATGTTCCTCCTGGGCTGGAAAACCTGTTCAGTGTTTCCCGAGGCCGAACAAGGCCGAACTGTTACATCATTTCTGTCGCAGTGCGAGGTAAACCTTTCTCATAAGAGCTTATATTTAATGTTTTTCAAAAGTACCTTCTGAAAACACACATTCTTGAAGTTTATGTAATGATATAAAAGGAATCTGGCCACATACTAAAAATGATGACGGAGAAACTAAGAAATAAATACAGGAAAAAAGTAATAAAATTACAAGAATAGAGTCACAATTTGACGGGAGTAAAGTCATAATAACATGAATAAAGTCATAATATTGCTAGAATAAAGTCATATGAAAATAAAGTTGAAGTAATACAAGACTAAAGTCATAATACTATTATATTAAAATTGTAATATTATGACTTCATTCTCGTATTATTTCAACTTTATTCTCCTACAACTTTATTCTTCTAATGTTAGGACATTATTATAATTTTCTTATTTTCATTTTCTTGGTGTTTCCCTAATACTCTGTCATAAAAAAATAATCACTAATTTGTTCAAAACTTAATTTACATTTAAACAACATAAACATCAAATGCTTTTAGTTTTTTTCTTTTTTTAACTCAAAGCAACTTCTGAATTTAAACTATTTTTATTTATCCATGAGGCAGTCTCATGTTGCATCCTGTAGCTCATCTTGCTTTACGATGGAAGAATATCTGATCTCTACTTTTCCTATGTCTTCAGGAAAGCGTATTATAGGACATATTTTACTGTTCGGTGATGTCAGAAGTGACACAGTTACACCATTTCACAATCTGCTCCTGAATCTGGGGCAGCAGAGGCGTCGTACTTTTACCCACTGTACACACAGTGGGTCCGTGTCCCTCGCCGGTGATGAATAGTCCTTGGAGCAGAAGGTTCTATTGTACCTGCACATGCAGAAAGGGGGGGCCCGGGTCCCTTCTGTGATCCGGTGTCCCGCTGTCTCAGGTTTCCTTTAGGGAACCCCTTGTAGCCTCCGGTTTGGCAAACATTATGCTGGACTTCCTGTCTCTGGCAGGAGTATGGCTGGAAGTCCTCTCTGGGGACAGAATGACTATTGTCCTCGTCTCTTTTTGCTTTCCCCTTCTTTTCTTCTGGCTTGCCCGTCTTCTTTCTCTGGACCAGGGACGCCTGAAGGTGAGCATCAGAAATTATGCTAGGATGAGGAAAAAAAACAAAAAAACAATAATTTCAGGATCTATAAGGCGTTTTGTTTCAGTTTTGTTAGCTAATTTGCAGCAAATGGTTCAATAAACAAAGATGCAAATAGAACTTTATTTTTGCCTACTGTATTGGCTGGCATCATAAAGTAAATTTATTACTATGCAAAATCTTAATTTATTTGATCTCTTCTTTTTTAAGGTTTTTTTTGCAGTCTGTGTAATTTTTTTATGTATTTGTTTTTAATTTTATGTCAAGTTTTGCCATCTTAATGGATACAGTGATGCCTTTTGAAAATAACCACCGTTCAAAAGGTATTAAACTATTTTCACCAATTTGCTGTATCAGATATGATTATTATTGAATTGGTCAGATGCAATATTCTAATCTCAAATGTGTTTTCATTAGACAATCAAAACAGAAATAAAGGCTCAAAAACATCAATCTGTGTGTAATTATTCCATGTAACGTTTCATTTAGTGAATTCAGTAACTTAAATGAAGTTTTCAATAACAGTTTAATTTTTTGAGATGTCTTATCTTGTACATATTTATTTAGTCATAATAGTTCATTCCTCTCCACTGTGCTACAGCAAGAAAATATCCTTCAGTAATCACTTAACATTAAAGAATCAGATTTTGGGGCGTTGCTAGAGGAGCAAAGATTTTTTGATGAAAAACGTTTAGCATGTAGCATTGAATATTCCCACAGGCTGGTTGACAGCAGCGTGTTACTTTCAGATTCAGGTCGAAGCTGCTTTTTCTGGCTTCTTTCACGCAAGAAATAGGTTGTCATGTTTTTCTCCTCAAGATTCCCTCACGACTCCTGGGGGGAAAAAAAGGCGAAACACAAGATGGTCGCTTGTTAGCTTAGCTCACGTTAACGTGTACTTACTCTGAAAAGGCAGGTGGGAAAAGAAGCAAAGGAGACAAATAAATTCCCAGCAGCAGAGAGAGGTCAGCTCTCCTGGGACGTGTTTCCACTGTTATCTTGGTGGAACGTGTGTAAGGAAAGCTTTTCATGTATTATCATTTTTACCTATAGCTTAAGAGTGTATAAACTCCCATCCATAACCACCTAAATGGACACCGTCATGACAAAATAGGCCTATCTCTTCCTCGCTCTGCCTCTCTCTCAAACACACACACACACAAAACACACACACACACACACACACACACACACACAAGGCATTAACCTTGCAATGGTCGGACCCCCCTCTGCTTTCTCCCTTTTGTTTGGTGGTGCAGATCAATTTCCTGCGGCTTGACCAGACAACAGCAGGCGAGCTGCGTTGCCTCACGCCCTCGTCACGATGTCAAAGAGCGGGTTAACAGTGTTTCATATACATCGGTGTGTATAGGCTCGAGGTTTCGCCCCGGAGCAGCAGCTGTGGTTTGCGTGGTTTCACATGTCAAGCCTCCATACCGGCCGTCATCACAAAGGCTTTCATGTGTACTACTGTACTGTGTCGGGTCTGATCACAGCCAAGTGCATCTGTTTTGGGTTTTATTGTAAGACTTCGGCAAGGAGCTAATATGATTTGCAATTTTTTTCCCTTTGAGATATATTTTGAAGCTTTTTATAATCCAAGCTTTTTTTTTTTTTGTTATGTCATGTTATAAGGAATATTTGAACTTCATGAAGTCACTTGTGCTTCAGGTATCGATACTCCTAACAGTTCCTTTTAGGTTACTGTAAGTTAGACGTTTTTCTAATTTAAACTTTCTTTTTTGTTGTTGAATACTCGGAACTCTTAATTAGTTGTTCATGACTTCATATACCTTGTACTATTAATGTAACGAGACTCGGAGACAAATTTCTGTTAGCCACTCAAAGAGTAAAGTAATCAGCACAGTAAAGGAGATTTTATTTACTATTAAGGACTGGCAGCAGTCTTAGAACCACAAGTTGGTATATCCTAGCATCACAAATCTTAGCAACAAACACTCCAGGTGGGTTTGCCATGAATCAGGTTAAGAATATGTCCGAAAGCAACATATCCTTCGGAGGACGATCTGTATTGTCGCTTCTGGGTTCTTGATTATTGTGGAGCGATCGCTTCCTGGAGGCGTGGCCTTTGTTGAATTTTAAATTTTACCCAATTGCCAAAGTTTGACGATGACTGATGTAACGCAGCAGTTCAACGCTGTGCAGCGTACCGGAAATTACCTGCGCTGTAAACAATGACCTTTCACTGCGAAGAGAGAAGAACCGATCCAAACAAGATTGCGGTTAAAGTTAATTCAATATTTGGAAGCGTGGCCAACACCGACTGAAAAGCTCTGCTGCCGTTCCCAAAACCATTAGGGCAGAAAATGAAAGTCATTGCTCACAACTTCTCCTTCTGTTCGCTGATTGGTCCGGTTGAAATTCTATCACAGGAATCCACTTCAATGGGAGAAAGCAAGATGGCGCACTGAAGGGAGGTGACAAAAGGCAATGGCCAGCCTAGTCTTCACTGGGTTTTGTAACAGCCTGATAATTGAAAACATATGGCCATATCAGACAGAAATGGTTAATGAGCTTCAAAATCAACTTTCTTCCTTTCTCTGGATGATCTGCAGAGAATGTTTAAAGAGGAATGTTTAACGTTCCCTCAGTTTGTACGTCAAAACCTCGGAAAACGCCATAAGCAGAAGCTACGTTGTACCAAACGGGCAAAAAGCATTTTGTATCAAGTGTTAGCACTGGAAAGTATTATGTTATTTGTGAAAAAATTTATATTTTTATTTACATGGGATTTTTTTTTCACTACTTAAATGTAGTCAAATTACTGCATGACGATAACACAACAAAATTAAAAACAACAAAAAAATATGTCTGCCACTGTACAGCAGATGATCTGAAAGGCCTGGTTTATGACTGGATTTCGTCAACAAGGTCTGTGTTGTGAATCTCAACGGACCCCTGCGGTTAATGCTGCAGCTCCCCAAAACACGGAGCTATGAATCAGAAAGCATTTGTTAAGCTGCTCCTTACAGTCAGACAATGACACATTTTAAAGGTTTAGTATGACTTCACGTCGGACAATGTGGGGACATGGTTATGTCTGCACATCTAAAGCACGACCGTTTTGTACTTTGAGTTTCAGTTTAATGCTGAAGTATTTTCTGTTTTGCAGTGTGTGGAGAAATTCCCACACTCCCACAGCCTGTAGAAAAGTCTTTAACAAAGAAAGCCCACAAGATGGTGGCTATGCAAATAATTAGATCTGAAATGACCTTAGTAAGCAAGAACAGATTTTTCACTTTTATAGCAAGGAAACAGCAAAAAAAAAAAAAAAAAAAATCACTCGTCAGTGTTTTTGTACTTTTTCTGCCTGGTTAAAGGATTTTGTTGCCTCACACCGACGCCTGAGACTGTGAATAAGACGGCCAGAACCTCTCGGTCATTTATCTGGACTTGATCCCTGAGGCCGTGTTTGAGTTTACATTTACCTGAGCAGAACTGATTGTCTGAGTTTTTGCCTCACTTATCAAGCCTGAGCTGTTACCATGGATACAGAAATACCAGGAAGTTTAGCATTGACAGAAGTAACGCTGCAGCGCAATGTAAAATGTAAGATTCAAGGTCAGAATATTTTAATTTAAGCCCAACAATCTCTTCATCCCTTTTGTTTCGATGATTTGAACATGATGAAATGAATACTGGCATGTGTTTTCCATCTTTTTATGAGCGTGAGGAAATGTTTTTCTCCTGTCTTTTATGGCCAATAAGCGGATTCTGTTTCCACAATATTGAAATTATTAATGTGGAATGAGAAACTAACGAGCCAAAAATGAGTTTGTTTCTTTTCTGGGACCTTTGCAATCAAACCAGCTACAATAAGTCTCATTTTGCTCATAAAAAATATTGACTGGTTAAATTTTTTTCTTCTGTCTTCTTTCATTTTTGTTTCCACGTAACAGCTACGTTTTCTCTGTTTATGACAGCCAGAAGGAGTCTGGCTGATACTATCGCTCTGTGGTGAGACTACACCGCCTAAAATGTTTACATCAAACCCGCTACGTGAACTTTCATTATCTCTGAAGATGTTTGTCTGTAATTTATGGAAACATAACCAGGAGCTCAAAGTAAAGATGTGTGAAAAAAGGAAACAATTATAAACTAATGAAAAAAAACAAACAGAAAAAACACATCAAGATAAGAAATGTCACCTTTAATTCAAGAAGATCATTGGTTTCTTTCCTCTTTTTTTAAAAACCCCTAATGATATAAGCTCACACATAGAGCTGGAGTTACAGAGAAATGGTTTTAAGACAACAAGGTGAATGTTCTGTAGTGGCCCAGTCAAAGGCTGGACCTCTGGAACAGTTTTGTGAGAAAGAATGGAGGAAAATTGCAGCATCTAGATATGCAGGTCTGATTAAGATCTATACCACAATGACTGCATGCTGTGATTGGAGCCAGAGGTGAATCTACTAAATACTGACATGAAGGGGTGAATACTTACACAGTCAGTTACATTAAGTTACATATTTCTATTTAACTGTCATTATTTTAAAAAAAAATCAGTTTTCATTGTTGTTTTTGTCAAAAAAAAAGAAGTCAAATTATGTTGATCATGATTGATCTGTGAAAGCAGTAAAAGGGTAAAACATACAGAGGGATGAACGATACATCGGCACTAACATCGGTATCGGCTGATATTAGTGATTTTTTTAACACCTCGGTATTGGCTCTGATAAATAAAACTGGGTCGATATTAACGACCGATACATACTCCCGTCCTGTTGCATTTGGTTCTGGAGAGGAAGGAGAGGCGGTAGGTCATATGATAGTAGCTGTGTTTTCATTCACCATATAATTGTGGAAATTGGAATAAAAAAAATAAACTTGCTTAACAGAAAGACGGCAATTGCGAAATTCTGTTTTGTCAAAATTAGCAGAATACCGACAAAGTTTCGCACACAAACGCAGCTACTGATGGTGATGCATTGTGGGGAGTTTAACTAAAGCGAAGAAGCGGGAGTGAAGTCAGTGTTGTGGTCTTTTTTTTTATTTTTAAGGTATTGAAAGTGTAGTGAAATACCGGTAATAACGGTTATCAGCCATAACGGTGACAGTAGTATCGGATATCAGTATCAGCTGACATCCAATGTTCATATCGGTGCTTTTCACAGGCAATACAGTTGGTATGGTCTTTCAGAAGCATAATTATTCAAAACATATGGCCAAAGCAACACAGAAAGTCGTCACTAGACACAAAATCAACCTCCTTCCATCTGAGTCCCCAGAACCACAAAATCCACCAGAAAAGCTGCGGGGTGAGACTCTAGTCCACATCCGAACCTGGAGTCTCTGATTTTCACCATACCAGTGAATGTGACACATCCAGCCTTGGAAAACTGGGACATTCAGGTCAAAGTATGGCAGAAAAATAAACCTTTGACTTGAGGATTGGTAATGGTGACCTGCCTGGCACCACTTGTAGATTAATCGTGTTTGTTTATGATCTCTGTATGTTGGCACATATTTTCTTTTCTGTCCCATGGTGATGTGTGTTAGCCTGTGTTTGTGTTTGTCTGAAGTGGACCGGTGAGCTGTAATGTGATCCCCATCACGCAGCCACCCTCCCCCTCCTTCTTCTGAGCCATTATAACTTTTCTTGCTCACACGCACCAACTCTCCCCGTCCCTCCGCCTCCCGCCGTCCTCCAGCGTTTGGGCACCTGCCAGATCCCACAGTCATTATCATAATGAGCACTGACAGCCAAACTCACTTTGGCTACAACACACACAAACACTCACATCCCGGATACCTGGGCTTCTTTTTTTTTCTTCTTTTTTCGTATAAATACACAACAGATCACCAGACAATATCCCCAGCAAATACAAAACACTGTTAACAGCTGTTTTGGGAATTACCGGACCCATTTTTCCAAATAAAGATAAACGGTTCTGTCTGCTTGTTAACGCTGTGTTGTTTTTTTGGGTTTCTTTTAAACAGTATAAAAGTAGACCGATGTAGAGTTAATAAAGCGAGTAGAAATCACTTTATGTTTATATTTATAGTCTATAGGAAGGGGAAACTTTGATTTAAAACAGCAATGTGAGCCTAAACAGAAAGAAACATTTAAATGCTACTTCAAAAAGTTTAATAATTGACATGATTTCCTTTTCAGACTGGAGGCATGAAGGCTACCATGCACATTCACAGGATCAGACTTTAGATAGGGCACAAGCCCAGAGCAACAAGTTTCGGGGGGCAAAAAAGGTTTTTTTCTATTTTTATTTTTTTTTTTTTTTTTTTTTTTTTATGAATGCATATTTTGCTAGCAATCTCATAAAAACTCATATATCCCATATCAGGTGAGATGGTTTAATATTGTTGGATTTTTATGAATATAAACAGTATAAGTTGTTAAATCAGATGAATTGGAAGATTACGAAGTTACACTTCGTCCTTTAGCGTGCAGCCATCTGCAGAGAGCAGATTAACCAGGTAGGAAGTCGGACACAGGAAGCGCGCAGGGGGAGTCCTGACGATTTTCAAAACAAACACTTTTTTTTTTTACTGGATATCGTTTCACAACGTCAACAAAGCTGGTGGCAGCAGGTCAAAGGTCAGAGGAAAGTCACTGGATTTTCAACACGGACCAGTTTAATGAAAACATAAAGGTTGCTACATGACACACCACACCCGTTTTTAATGACGGAAAGACAACCACAGAGCGGAAGAGGCGTGACTTTTTATTTCAGGAGCTGAAATCAGTGTTAGCTCTCTGACAGTGGGAAAACTTTAACTTTTTTAACATTTTGTCACGTTGAAACAGTAAACTTTAACCTATTTTACTGTAATTATGTATAATAGATCAACATGTGAGCATCATTGAGAAGTACAAGAAAAAAAATAACATGGTTTCACTTTTCTTACTGTTATAAATCTATGGTGTCTCTTTTTGGGTATCAACAGTTGTTTAAAAATTGCAAGCAGGACTTTTTCCTAAGTTTTTTCCTTGTAGAAATTCCAGATTTGTGGAGTGTAAGCCAGTAGAAGACAGATTCTTCAACGTTAGCCGTGGGTCTGTGAGGCTCCTCCAGAGCGACTCTGATCAATGCTTAAAAGACAGAGTACAATTTGAACAAATTAAAAGAAATCTATGTTGGACTCGTCTAATTTTTTTTGGATACATGTGCTGTGTGGAAATATGAAAGCAGAGCTGATGCTGTGTTCCTCTGGTGAGACTCTCCAGTCTGTAATGTCTGAACCAAACTTGATAAATAAAACACAAATTTAACCCCATCATTAAAGGTTTATTATTTTTAGCTTCATTATGTGGAAAGAAAGCCAATAACATGAACAATATGTATATTTTTTTCACGTTGAGGTCCCAGTATAAAGCTGCTGGTACTGACTGACGCAGATTTAAAGGGGCAGTATTATGCACATAGAATCTTTTTATAGTACAACCAAGAAACTGTTACCTTGAGTTGTTATAAAAAAATATATAGAAACATGACTCAGAAGAAATATGACTTTTCAATTTAACGCCTTGAAAATGGGCCTCTGTCTCTTTAAGAAGCTCCTATTCTTTCCGACAATCCACAACACCGTTACTCCATTAAGCCTTTTACAGCGTTCTTAAGAGCATTTCATTGACAAGCAGCTAATAATGAGCTCAGAAGTTGCGCAGTTCCACCAGTTGTTTACTAATTGCTGCTGGCTAGTCTGAAGGAGTCGAGTGGGGGAGTCCTGGGGGTAGGGATGCTATCTGAGGCAGAACATCGGCGACTGTGGAGGAGCTTCATCCTCGAAGGCGGAGCTAGGTCCAACTGGGCGTTTTGCACAGCTGAATGGTTGCCATGGAGATTAAAGGATTTCTCAAACATGCATGAAAGAATCAAAGCAACACTCCATATGTTAATAAGATGGTTGAATAACATTATAACATGATGCAACGCTTACAAAAGTCGATTTTACACAATACCGCCGCTTTAAGAATGTAACTAGAGGAGGAAATAGTGGAAATCCACCTCTACAGGAGTACAAATTGAACATTTTGGAAATAAATTAAATTTTTTAGCTTTATTTTCGATGATAGTCACACAATATGATTTACGTCCCCCTACTACACATGAAGCAGCAACTGACAGCAGAGAGGCTGAAGAGAAATGACGAGTTTTCAAACCTCAGCTATTAAAATACTTGAATGGCTTCCAAAGTGAATGGATTTGAAGTTCAGGAAAGATCCTGTCTGCCCTGCTAGCTTCTCTGAATCCTTATCCCCCCGAGGGTCACAGTGAAAACACTTTTGGGCGGTTCTCTTCAGACTAGACGGTAGCAGCAGCAAGAGTCTGCTTCACGTGAGAAACCTCAAGAGTTCAACACCTGGCTGCCTGAAGAGCTGCAGCAACGTGACCTGAAGAGAGACGGAGCGCTTCCTGACGCGACACCGCCTGTCTGGCAGCAACACACACACACACACACACACACACACACACACACACACACAGGAAGCAGCTTAGCAAAGAGGCTGGTGTGTCCGCGTCTGTACGCACAGGTTACACCCTCAGGAGTGTGCCACACAACGGCAACTGTCTCTGTACAATACCACCTGTCGCTCCGGGCGACCAGACGGGACGGTTTACAAAGTGAAGACCACATCATTAAGGAGATCCTTTACTGCCAAGCATTTACAGAGTGGTGCAGAAAGTATTCAATGCCCCTTGAATCTTTGCACATTTTGTCAAGTTACAACCACACAACCAAAAGAAAAAGAAAAAAAGAGGTTTCGACGAGCTTGAAAAGATTTTATTGGGATTGTAAATGACAAATTGTAAAGTAATGATTGGTTTTCTGTTCAAACTCAAATTTAGATTTAAATTTGACTAAAAAAAAATGCTTCAAAAATTTGCTGTAGATGCTGATGGCTGTGGGCAGTAAGGATCTCCTGTAGCAGTCTGTATTACAGCAAGTCTGAAGAAGCATCTGACTGAAGACGCTTGGTGAATGTTTTCACAAGTCATAGTTTTTACAGTTTTTACAAATAAAAATCTGAAAATGAGTAATTTTTTAGTATTCAGTTGCCTTACTGCTGAAGAAAACCCAGAGTTGAGCAAAGGAGTGTTAGCAAACATTTAGCAAAAGAGAGCATAACAAAGTCCAGGGAACACAGAAGACAGTCCGGTGTTAAAGTAGTGGATTAGTTTAAAGCTGCAGTGTGATACGTTTACAAAAATATGCTTTTTACATATTTGCTAAAACCATGAGCATATCCTGACAGTGTGATATGAGACAATCTGTGAAAGCCTCCTCGCAGTCGTATCATACTGACATGCTCTCTAGTAGTCGAAATAGTTTTTTTTTTTTCTTTCAGATAAACATAAAATGTATTCCTCTGAGACGCAACTTGCGGTCGTAACCTTACAGAAAACCGACAACAGCTGTGTGGCGCAGCGCCGGCGTTTACACGTTCAGAGCACTGTCAGACAGTGAGCGAAAGCTACCGAGGACTTTCACATCGACCACTTCAAAAGCTCCCAGCGTCGTCTGCCTTTTCAACTTTACGTTGTTCCGCTTCACATTTTCAAGGCTCGTGCAGCGGGTTAACCCCTTCGCTTATCTACAGTACGGTTGTGCGTACATTACAGCTAAACCACCGCCCTCACTCGCAATCAGACGTGCAGAAAACGTTCAGAGTGGGAAGAAGTTTAAACATAACATTGCTCCTTGCCCTTTGAGTCCAGATATCATTCTTGCTCTCTTTCATGTTATCTTCCTACGTTTTAGCACCATCCTTTATTTTTCCTGCAAGTACAGGGAGAAAAGGTTAAAAAATGCCAAAGTAAAGCAGGTACAAAGACATCTGAGGCTGAACACCTGGTACACAGATATATATTTAATTCAAGGTTTAACGAACGGAGCCGATTTAGTGGCTTCAGGATTGTAGCAACATGTGAAAAAAACAAAGTTAAAAAAATGGTAGAAAGTAAAGTCAAGGTTCCTGAGATATGATTACATAACAAGAGGTCAATTGGTCTCATTCACCAGAGAAAGGGGCGTCCAAACGTTTTGTCACAAGGGCCAAAATCATGAAGTCTAAAGGACTGGAGGTCAAAATAAAATGTCCTTTCACTGAGTACTTTAATTAAACAAATAAAGTAGTCAGTTTGTGAATTGTTGTAGATCCAAAATGTTAAAAGGATTTTGTTGGTTTGTCTTATTGAGAGAAATTTGGCAAATTTTCTAGGCACCAACTGGAAACAACAGAACCCAATTTAATCAATTCTGATCAATAAAATCAGGAATAAAGGTCACTCTTTCTTTAAAGATGCTTGCTGTATTTAACCATATTTAATAGCTTAATTAAAAGCAGATTTAAAAGTTTGCTTTTGAGTAAAAATCACTGCATAGATGTGACATTTTACTGTAAATTAGAGACTTTTTGGTTTTACTTTTTTTTTCTTTAGCAAGACATGTGGCCACCTAACCTTCGTGCTACACTGCTCTGAATAAATATGTCCGTGTGTCTTTAATAGTCTGTTAGAGAAGAATACCCCCAAAACAATGCCGCACTTGTCATGAGAGGACGATGGAGACAACATGATTCCCACCATTTTGCTTAGAGTTGGTTTGAACTAAGTAGAGAAGGTCAGGCAGCCTGATCACCACACCTGATTGTGATAAGAGCGAAAAGCAGTGAAGATCTCACAGGAGCAAATCACTCTGAATTGACCCCTCTCCTTCTCTATACCTTAAAGAGATTAACTGTTTGGTTTCCAGCTGTTGACAGGAGCTTTGCTCTATTTCCCCCCGAATCTCTCTACAGTGCTAATAATGTATCTTCCACTTCCACACATGCAAAGCCCAACATAAACCAACTTATTTCTGTCACTGACCTGACACAAGAGTTTAGTTGTCATCATTTGTAAACCCCATTCACAGACAGTGTCTGCACCGCCGAACAGATGCTTTTTTTTTTTTTTTCCACTTGCATGCATTGAACTCCAGCTCTTAGGCTGTCTCTGTCACACACACATGCTATTCTTGCAATTGGAAGCACGGGAGTGGTAGCTGAATGGATTTAGCGAATGTGGGAATTGTACGTTTTCCACCCCGTCAGCGGCTGCCATCTGCTCTTTATCCACTTTGGCACCGAGTGTCGATCCGGCCTTTGGCACCGGCACACAAGCACTCGTTGCATGCATAATATAATTGTAACATTGCCCAATAAAGTGAAAGGGCCGACGTGAAATGTTCTGCAAAGAGCAATAATGATGCATTAGTAGCAAAAGGCAAAAACAAAAAAAAAGAAAATATGGTATGTCGGAGCCATAAAACGCAATTGAATCGGGCGTGTTTGCAAATGAAGAGCTAAAGTGTCATGAGTGGGTGAATGGAAGAACAACAGTGAGTGTTTATTAGTGGGCTTTCCTCTGACGGGGTGAGGGTGGATGGGGGTGATGCTCGAGTGTGCATTTGTCAGCATTAAAACATGCCTCAATGTTTGGGGCGGCGAGACGAGAGGGGGGCCGCGAGTATTCGGTGTGTTTGTGTGTGAAAGCAAACCCGAAGAGATCGCCTCTTGTTTGTCAAAGGAGTGGGTGGGGAAGGTGTGTGGCAGTAAGAGAGCTTTTTCTCTCACCCCATCGCTCGCTTGGATCAGATGGGGTGTTACTACAGGAGTGTGTGTGTGTGTGCGCGCGCGTGTGTGTTTGGGAATGATGCTGGTTCCCAAAACAAAACAATCCCCCACATCCCCAAAAATAAAAAAGCCGCACCTGTTATTTACAGGCTTGCACACAAAACCATTCATCTCGGCTCATTTTAGAGCCCCTCCTTGTTTTTGGCTACTTTCAGATGAACAGAAGGATTTTTTTCTCTCAGCACTGCCGCATGAAGCTTTGTTTTTCATCATGTCATTAAATGATGGGGAGATTTCTTCGATCCAACAGATCACAGTAATGTTGGTATATATTTCTTGACAAACTCAAGACTATCTGATAGCGCCTTGTTAGCATGTGATGAGCTAAGTTTTATTATCTGTACTACTAGGAATCCCAAAAATAAAAGTGTGTGCAAATTTGACACCTTCATCTTTTATTTTGAAGTAGGAAAGGAAGTAGTTCTCACCGGCAACACTGGGTTGTCGAAGAAGCTAACTGTTAGCCTGCTAACAGCGCTAACGTTACCATTCGATTCGAATCTCTCCGTGCTTTTCTTGCCATTAATACGCTCATGAAATTGGACAAACCTGGACTGAAATAGTCTAAACTGATTACAGAAGCACAAAACACTATTTTTCCTCATTTTCATTTCTAAAAACAAACAAGAAAAAATGTTTTCCCTATTCCCTATTATTGTTAATGTCCTCTTGTTTTATTGAACGCATGAATATTGCTTTCTCTCGAGAACTGGATGTTCACAAGCTAATGTAATGTAGAAAATATCCACTCTCATTTTGATTTTGCTGTAAAAGCACGGGTGTTGCATTCTGTTGGACTTCTTGGTTTAGTTTGCTTATTGTTGTTTCATGTTCAAGTTCCCACGATACGTACTTCTCGGTTCCGTCAGATCCTGCTGTTGTTGTCACGCTTGTTTCCTAGTCCGTCTTATTAATAAATTGATTATTTAATTTCAAAATTTCATTAAACTGTTGTAGAATCATCTTTCAGGACGCTGCTCACACATGTCCTGAAAGCACTTAACACAAAACAAAACACAACCTTGTCACCTCTGCCACCATGACGCAGTTGTTGCTGGTCACAAGATGCGTGTATAGTGTGTGTGTGTATTTGTGGCTTAGGAGTCAATCCTTCCTAACAGGACTGTCATTAACCCTTGTAGCTCTTGAGAGACCACCCAGATATTTGACTGTGTGTGTGTGTGTGTGTGTGGCAATGAACTGGTGTGTGTGTTTTGTGTGTGGTCTACAAACTGGTGTTGTGTTATCTAGCCACTCCAGTCTTTCCATTTGTGCGACTAACACAACAATCAGCATCTAGAGAGGAAGACAGAGGTTTAACTCGGAATGACAAAATTAATTTAATCCAGATTAAAATGAGATTATTCCAGATCTCTGTCAGGATATGGAAATTGGAAAAGTAGGAGCTGTGACGCTCTTTTTGTCTGACCCACCGACGGCACTTTTACAGCCCAATGTGACACTCATAGTTTCCCTTCTTGCCCTAACGACCTGCTGGCAGGTCAGAAGAGGTACGTTCAAAATGGATCATCTGGGCCATCTGTTCAGCCAGTGGGCCATCTGATTCGCTTGAGTGTGTCCTTGACCTTACAGGGCCTCAATAAAGAGTTGTTGTCCTAAGAAACACTGTAGGTTCAAATGAAGTCGCCACAATTTAGCAGAAAATGGCGGCTTTACCGCAAAAAAAAGGGGAAAAACTGAAACAATAGGCAGCGACGTAATGGCAAAAACCATCCAGTTGAATGTTTTCGTGGACTAAAATCATCAACAATGGAAAATTGCTTGGTGTGAATATTATTATTATTATTATTTTTTACCAAACTAAAAATGAAATATTTCAATAAAATTAGCAAACTAGTCAGAGTTTTACACCTGTAACATAAATTTGTTTTTGCACTTTTGTCACATTAAAAGAAGGTTTCTGGCTCAACTGCTTTGTTTCATTTTATTAGTCTATATTCTTTTTTTTGTTCGAGATTAGCCACTCTTATTATTATTCTTGATATACAGAACCAAGCGTAATGAACAGGTTGAAGCAAAGTTTTCCTTTAAAGTAAAAGTCACTGAATTGTGTTTCTGTTTAGCATAAAATGAAGATATAAGTAAAAATCGTGGTTAATTAAAACATATTTTGTGTTGGGCATTTTCCATTTTAAGAACGTCTCAATTCACCAGTAAAAAATAAATATTTTTAAAAAGTGTCAATCTAGATCAGGGGTCTGCAACCTGTGATTCCTATTTTTTATAATTTTTTTTGGCCCATGCACTTACTGTACTTTTTATTATCACACAATATATCAAATATACAAAAATAGTTTTGCTGACACAAACCTATGAGTCCAGTCAATGCCCGTCTGAAACTAACATAAATCCATCCTGTATGAACAAAGAGCTGCAATCCCTTTAAAATATCAGCTTTGCTTATAAAGCGAAAAACTTAAATCTTTTTAAGTTTTAAAAATTTTCTCTTTTGTGTTTCCATTGACGGACGGTCCTGCCCGTACCGTGGTCTCCATCTAACCCGGGTTTGACCGCCTGCACATGGTAACCGACTCGTCACGGGATCTCACAGCTCATCACAGATCTTCTACGCTCTTAACAAGAGATTATCTCTGCTTAGGTTATTGACTGAGGAAAGTTAAGAAAGCAGGAACGACGTGGGTTTAATTCCTCTGCCATAACAAATGTTTGTGTAATTAGCAGCATTTGATGTACAGTTGTGGCCCCAAGGTTCAAAAGCGGCGATCATGAGCGTGAATGTCACGTTAATCCCGGTGATCTTTGCTGATAAAGCGTAAGGCATCCTTTTTTACAGAATGGAATGATTATACAACACTCAGCGGCGCTGATTTTATACGGGAGAATTGATGGACAATCTCAAATTTATCAACTTTTTTTTTAAAGAAATATTAACATGAAACGCAACTATAATTTAGATCAATGTTTTTTTTATTACCAATGAAGGCAACAAAGTTACTCGACTGTGCTTTAAAATGGTACTATGTGTCTAGAAAATACACAATGCTGCTCCTTTAAAGTTGATTCTGATTTATTTTACCCAACATTTTTTACCTGTGTGAGGAAACTGGAAAAAAAAATGCATTAAGTATGATTTTGACCAGCGTCCCTCTAAACCGCAATAAGAAACATCCCATAGAGAAAAAAAATACCAAATGACTGTTCCTCACTTGGTCTAGTACTTCTGATGGAAATATGATGCTTAATCAAAACGGGAAATGTCACCTATTTATTCAGGACATAAATTAAATATTTAACCTGAAGTAATTTTTTTTGAAGACTTTATTTTCAGTTTTAATATGTATTTTAAATGGATTTGCTTTGGGTTTATATTCTATACATGAGAAAAATATTTTTCAATATTTTTTAAATATTTAAAAATATTTTTCTTTTAATTTTTTTTTTATATTGCTTCCTATTGCCTCAAATAACTTTTTTTCCTCAGTTAAATAGGTTCCACTCTGCAAATTTTAGGACTTCATATAAACAGCACATAAACATGATTCAGTCTAATAGTCAATTCGCTGACGTCCGTCCACAAAACGTCCCAGTCCACATGTTTCACTGACTCTACGCAAAGTGTGTAAGGACGTAAACGTGTGTGTGTGTTGTCAGTGTGCCAGTCAAAAGCGCTGAGGAGTTACGCCTGGATACACACTGCCTGGGTTCCAAGCAGCTAACGCCCCAGAGAACAGACCGGACTCTGTGCAGGAAACACAGGGAGTGTGAATGGAGGCTTTGCACAGGTGCGTAAGGCATGCAGCCAGGCAAATCAAAGTTTTTTACCTTAAAGGCCGTCATATTTTGGTCTGCCCTCCCCTCTGTTCCAAACATGTCCTGTGAGGAGGCTCGTTGTTTCCAGCAGGAAGTTACGAGGGCGGTGACGACGCTCAAAGTCAAGGTGAAGATGAGGAAAAGGAAGAGGAAAAAAGGTGAAAATGTTTTTCTTTTTCCTGTGTTGCAAAGAGGATGGTTAAGCTGAACTTGTTTAACAAACAGACTCCTATCGTTTGACCTTATGAAAAGAAGGCCTCGCAAAAGTCTTCACACCCCTTGGAGCTTTGCACATTTTGTCACATTGTAAGTCAAAACTTTTATCTTTTTTTGTCACGGGAATAGTTTGTGTTGATCCAAAACAAAGAGTGGTTCATAAATGTAAAGTGGGAGGAGTACGGAGGAATTTTCTTGCCATAATACATAATAGGTAGAGCATACGTTTTCAGTCTGAAAGCAGGATTTCATGACTTTTGTTCTCAAAACTTCTTAAACTGCTGGCAGATGTATAGTAGCCACACAGGCGCACCCGCTACAAGGAAACAAACGCAACCAACACTTTCATTCTATTGGCTGAGATGAGAGGTTGCCAGGCGACTGTGCCAAAAGGCAGATCCATGTTTCGTAAGCGAGCAGAGTCCGAGCAGAGACTAAGCGTGAGCACTTGTAACGCTTTGAGTTACAAGCGTTACAAGTTTTGAGAAGAAAGACATGAAGTCCTGCTTTCAAAATGAAAATGTAAACAAAAGTATTAAACGTTTTTAGTACAAAAGACATGAAATCCTGCTTTCAGACTGAAAATGTGCGCTCTTGGATTATGGCAGAAAAATTCCTCCATAGAAGGAGGAGATTTAACGGTATTTAATCTGTAAATATAATGCGCTTTCAAGTCGTTATATTTACTTCTCACATGTATCCTCCAGCCAAATCAATTGATAAATCTTAAAGAAAGACAACGTACAGTAGATTAAATATAAAATGAATAAAAAAAGAATGAAAAAGGTCATGTCTGCATTCAACCTCTTTGGTAGCGGAGGGAATAAAACTCAGCCTGTTGGCAGTAAAACTAAATATCGCTGTAAGTATTGTGTAATATTCACACACCTGGGAAGAGAAGGAAAAAGCTGGATGATCCTTACCAAACAGAGACTCAAACGCTTTTGTTTACACACCTCAAAGCAAATACATTAATAATGACGCGGTAAGCTTAACGTGAGCCGCCGCTTCACTTCACAACGAACCTCCAGTCCAAACCACCGGCAGATTCAGATCAGGACAAAAACATTTAATCAATTACAAGACATTTTTGCTGCATTGTTTAAGTGTGGTTTTAAGCATGGTTTTTAACCAGGGGCTTAACCAGGGCATATATATATATATATTTATATATATGTAGCCCCTGGTTAAAAACCATGCTCTTAAGGCCCTTTAATATTTACAAAATATTTACAAGGTTGGTTGTATATACATAGAAAATATAAGTGAGAAACTTGTATTATTGTTTTTGTAAATTGTTTATCCGAGTGATTATATACATGCACGGTTACCGTTGTGAGTAGCGTGAGAAAAAAATGAGAATAACAGAAAGCTGAAGCTTTTCTGGACGGGACTTGTGTTCTTACATAAATGTATTCTTGTTTGATCAATTATCTCATTAGTTTAAAGACTGTATTGAATTTCCTATCTATGAAGTAGTTTAGGTTAACGAGGGACAAGTGAACTCAACATAGAAAAAAAAAAGAACGGAACAATGGGATGATGGGAAGAAGAAGGGAGAAGAACGCGGGAGACGACAAGGAGGAAGCTAATGGAGACCGCTGCTAATGCGGGCAGAGGTCGAGGTGGGAGCAAGAATTGGACTGTTTTATGCACGTTCTGCACAAGTAAACTTGCACCCGGTGTGTAGGAAACCTGGAGAAGTGTTTTGTAGCGAAGAACTACGGAGGAGAACTGCGGCTGATCCGA
>NW_015113338.1:23258-23770 GCF_001443285.1 Poecilia latipinna
AACCTTGACGGAGAGGACGTCGGTTGAGCGAGCAAGTCTGAGTCAGCTTTATTGTTTAAACGGGGAGAAGAGGATTGTCGTAGCGACATCGCACCCGAGCTTCATCAGGCCTGCAACGAAAACTTTAACCGGTACCGGACAGTGTGTGTGTGAGTGAGAGTGATATTGTGTTTAAAACTGTAAATTCCGGTAAATGTATGGAGTTATGTTAGTGACAAAGGTTGAATTCTGGTTATATTGAAACAGTTCAAAAGGGTTTTTCATAAAAACGATTTATTTTTCCAAGTTCTTATTAAAAGAAACCATTCAGTTAGCTGGTTGTCTGGAGTTATTTATGTTACTTCAAATGTGTGTATGGTAATTGGACGAGTAAGGATTTGCTCAGCATAGGTAAACCTGCGTGGTGTCTACCAGAACATAACGAACCCAAATAGCCACCCCACCAGTTTTAAGTTATTGTCCCAGTTAATAGCGGACAGAGCAGTGGGGTGCTATATATATATATATATATA
>NW_015113338.1:26650-31315 GCF_001443285.1 Poecilia latipinna
ATATATATATATATATATATATATATATATATATATATATATATATATATATATAGTGCATTTAGGTGCAAAGAAAACACACTTTAAGAATTTTAGCTCAATTTCCACTCCATCAGGATAATAGAGCAATTAATAGCTTCTTGATATGTAGCAGTAGATTTAGCCTAATATGACAGAAACTAAATTCAAATTCAGAAATACTTCAATGATTCTACAGGGAAATTAAATTAAACTCATCAATGAACAGCCAGAAAAATACGGTGGTGTATTAGGGACATTGTAGATAGAAAAAGTAAAAAAGGAGTACATTTCTCCCAAAAAAACTTCTGTAGAGAGGAGTGAATCAGAAATGCTTTTACAAACAAAGCCGTTGACCAACTATGCGGAACATTTTGAGCTTACCAACAAAGGTTTGTCCTAATTGATATTCTGTTCTGTGAAAAAATGAATATACCGTTGAAATCAGGGTGACATGGTTTCTCTGCAAGTGAGTAGTAAATGAGTCAGCTGGGAATCAAATACTTATTTCTTCCTCAATCATTTTAGGCTTTGCACAGAATCTGGATCCATTTTTTTTTTTTTTCATTTTACTTCAGCAAATAGAGCGTAACAAGGACCGACTTTACTCTGTACACACGCCTTGTTATACTCTGCTTTGTGCGCTTCACAAGCTTTTAATTACCACCCACCGCAAAGGCTGAAGGAAAGACGGAGCGGAGATTAACCTGTTTTCAAACAAACATACAAAGTACACTGGGCGAATTGAATGTTTGGAGATTTCTTGTCAAACTGCCTATTTTGACACAACAGCCTCCAACTCGCAGTGATTGAGTTTACAGCAGAAACCAGCGACGAAAGCTGAACATTTTTCAACTTTCTCGTGTTGCGTCTCTTTATGTGCATAAAGTAGCTCAAAGTTTAATATGCACAGATTCGTTCGGCTGGAGCAGGACAAGCGACTCGTCGCACAGGCTCCACAGGAAATGAATGGAGACGGACATTTCTACTTTTGAAAACGTGCATACAGTGACGCTTTTTGACAAGGGCCTTTTGGTGGTTGCCCAGGGCGGCATGAGAAAGGGGTGTGACACCCAGCAAGTAGAAAATAAAATCTTATCTGTCAGTTATCCTAATTTTGCTATGACTTTTATACATATGCAGTGACGTAAGTTTTTTTTAAGTTACTGTTGACATTACCTGCTACAAAAAAAAGTATTGAATTTTAATTGGTTGGCATGAGGCAAGAACCACAACTGAGTGTATACTCGTATTTCAAACGTACAAAGTTAGTCATATAGTGATTAATTGTGATCACAGTGGTATTGACAGCAGTAGTAATATTACACTTAAAAAACAAAATCTTAGCTCTTAGATTTGACGTTTACATCTCAATCGCCAAAAAGAAAAGTCAGCTTCTGCCCAGAGAACCCCCTGCATCCATCCCACAATATTTACTAACCCACTCACCCTTTACTTCCTACTGACCAAGACAGTTGCTCTGTCTGACCTGACCCTTGACCTTTCCCCCTGCTATCACCTGCAATAAACGGCTGCAGTTTGAACAGGGCATTCCTTGTCGGGGATTCTACAATCTGAACCAGGAGGCAACATTTGCCCCTGGGGGTCAGGCGGGAGGGAGGCTCTGGAGCCAGACTCCCTCTGCTTTATGGGGTTCACATGAGGTGACGGAGTTAAAGCCAACAAGGTGCGTTTGTGAGCTGATTTAGGCTCAGTGGGCGGAGCCTCAGTGGTTCCACAGTCAGCTGACCATCGACTGATAAAATCAGTGAGGCTGACGCATCAGCGCAGACGGTAAGTAATCACGCTCTGAACGTGTGTTTGTGCAATAAGTTGAATTTTGCGGATGACTCTCTGCGTTGAGAAGGAGTGTAATCGCTCCGATGTGTTCAAAAGCCAAAGGAAGAGGAAGGAGGAGTTTTAAACCAGTGACTAAACTCAGTGGAGGACATCCACTGAGCAGAGGAAACGAGTACAAGAACAGGAAGAGGGACGTCATGAGGGCACCGCTCAAGAGTTTGTAACAGTGAGAATGTCCCAATGCAGGCTCTGTGTCATAATTAGAGGATTTACTGATGCAACGTTTGTGTGAATGAAAGACAGATTTTAACAAACGGAGGTTTTCTCAACGACTTTGAACATTGGAGAAACCCTTTTGTACTCCTATGAAAGAGGCTGAGTAACACACAAAAATAAGATTTAAAGAAAAATTTGATTATTGAGAAGTTGATTTACTTAAGTAACTCAATTCAACGTGTTTGTTATTGTATAGATTAGTTACAAACAAACTTGTCATGATCCGTGTTTCTGTGTATTTATTTTTAAGGGTTTTCTGTGTTCAGTTTCTGTCCTGAGTCTCTGTTGTCTCTGCGTCTTCCCCGTTGATTGATCCCAGGTGTGTCTAGTTACCTGATTACCCTCCCTGTGTATTTAAACCCACCTGTTGTCTTTATCTCCTGTCGAGTCCTTGTCTATGATAGTTCGTCTGCCGGCGCAGTTGAACTGTTAAGTCCTTTGTCGGCATTAGCTCGTCGCATCAGATCTCCGTGCTGCCTGAGATCTGGACTGTTTTTGAGCTACACTGTTCATTAAATTCATCATTTTCTTTTATAACCTGGGTCTCTGCGTCTCTCCTCACCACCACCAACCCCTCCACATCATAAAACTGAAGATTTCAAGCCAATGTTTCTGTTAACTATATGGTGATTTCCTGTTTATAGTTAATGAAAACACAATATTTAAGATTAGAATATTACAGCAGACCAATAAATATATTTTTAATACAGAAATGCTGGCTCTATGAAAAATGTTTAATACCTTTATAATTTATGTCAAAACACGTCTACTCTGACAAAGATTTGTTTGGAAGTCCATTTGTGAACGTGCAATCAAAGTTTAACGTAGACTGAAAAATCAGATTCTGGTCCACCTAAACAACCGGATCTTGGTTCGGTTAAAGCGAATTCTGGCGCAGCTTGAATGGACGTGTGAATGCCAAGAGGATTGGTGACTAATCAAAAACCAGGAATCAGACTACAGCGCAGGGCATTCTGGGTAAATGCAACCAAAAACAAATGCGAGAGTCCAATGCTAGCAGGAGAAATGGCTCGTTATCCTTTACCAAAACCTAAAAAATAAATCCTACAACCACTAAAATCTGATGCCGCTCGGTTTTTGTTTGTATTTTTGTGACGTTTCTTCAGGGGGAGTTGTCGTTTCCTTGAGAGCTTAATGCTGCAGCCCCACCACAGGCAAGGAGGTGAACACGGTTTTTTCTACAGGGTTTGGAGTTTGACACAGTGCAGCTTGAAAATGTAGCAAATGTTGCAATTTTGGTCCGCAATCGAACTGAGTCTACCGTACTATCAGGTGTGAAAGCACCTTGAACTGCAGTAAAACTTTCCTCTTCTTTCTTCACAGAAGTGTTGTTTATTTTCAAAAACACAAATTGGTCTGTTGCTTTTAACCCCTTCTGAGAAAATTATTTGGATTCAGCATTTATTTAATATTGATTTTTAATTTTTCAGAATTATGTGAAGTTCATCTCTCCAATTCGGTTCCACCAAGAGTGGAGCAAACATTTGGATTTCCCTACTGATATGAACATTTTTGGTTGAGATGCTAAATATCAGTTACAAAAAAAACTTACTCATAGTGAGACAAGCAACTTTTATAAGTTAATCTGCATCGCTTCACTTGCGTACCTAAGTTTCAAGTTCAGGTTTTGTTGACTTGTTGTTACCTCCAAAAGACACTGGATATCTCCTGAAGTTTGGCTAGCACTGAGCAGCAGATGGTACGCAGACTTTTTGAAGATGCCTTTAAACATGTAAACCAATACAGGGAAAACACACACAGATGCATGGATATATGGTTTCAAAATATCTGTGGAGGCTTGAAAATCACTGCTATTCTCAGAAGGCATTGTATTTCTATTTTTTTTAATAACTTTGAAATCAGTAAATTAGTTTATATGCCCCCTTTAAAGATTTCTGCCCCTGCGCAAGGTTAATTTAACTCCAGGTTGCCTGCTGATGTGGGGTAAAGCAATGTGAGAGGTCGTTATGACTCATAAAGCGCTAAATGAATTCAATTTACTGCCAATAACATGTCCGAATCAGTGAAATGCAGAAAATTACTTTTAGTCAAAAGGGAGTATGAAACCTGGCTTTGGTAAAGATTCACAATAATGGTAGTTGTGAAAGATCCTGTGGTACCACAAGTTCATACTGCAAAGTCGAAAACAAAATGAGCAAAGATGCAAAAGTGTCAAATGGTGAAAGGTGCAAAACCTTTTAATGGAAACAAAAGACCCAGTTTTAAATCGAAACAGTTGGAAAAGATAAAATAATAATTTGACATGTAAACTGTCAAAGTCGAGGATTGTCTTTGTCCTCCCTCACATCTGGACAGGCAGCGCTGCATTTCTCCTGTCTCGGAGAAAGAAAAAAAAAAAAACACCCAACCCCCACTGACTTTATTCTTTCTCGGAGTGTGTGCGTCTGTATGTGAGTGTGTGTGTGTCTTCATAAAGTGTGTGTGTGTGCTTGTCTTCATAAAGTGTGTGTGTGTATGCTCCCTTCCCAGCAGTGCTGCCATTGGTCGACCAAATAAGTTGGAGGGGAGAAAAAAAAAAAAAAAAAAAAA
>NW_015113338.1:34532-38523 GCF_001443285.1 Poecilia latipinna
CAAAACCGGTGCGTAGCGGGGAGAGTGAGGCAGTGATAGTGCTGACTCAGGCGCTCGGCCCATTGTTCTCCCTCGCCTAGTAACCCTGCACCTCCCTGCCTCAGACTAGACAGCCCATTGGCCAGCCGCAAGTGCAGGAGCCGAGGGGACTGCGGTGTGAAACCGCACTAAAAAATCTTATCTCTTCCTCCATTAGTCCCACAAAGAGAGAATTCAGCAGAGAGAAGACAAAAATCACAATGGGTGCGGGGTCGTCCAGCCTCTGAGGGGGCTTTACAATTTCTCGAGAGACGCTTGGGTGATGTCCAGGCGAGCTGTTTCACCTAGTCGTCGTCGTGTGTGTCAGCTGAACATGCACACTTTGTAAATGTGGAGTCTGCAGTCTGATTTGCGTGTTGGATTTAAAGGTAATTGAAGCTACGACACAGAAGGTTCTGTGGTTAGGTTTCACACCATTTCTGGTGTCACTGCAGAAACTAATGCGTCTTACTATTTCCAACAGGCATCTTCAAACCAATAGATTTTTCTTTCTTTTTTTGTTTAACATGTCCATGTCTGGTATGGCACTAAGAATTGTTGTCTGGGAGTCAAGGTGAAGCCCAACAGATTTACTTCCATGAGTGGAGGAAGTAAATCTGTATTTCTTTCTGATGCACCACTTAAATACAGATGAACTTCATAATAAACTGATTTTGCTTTATTTGAAATGAAATGTACACAGAAACTTAGAAGAAAGGGATAAAGGAGACAGGAGTAGGTGAGAGAAAGAAGCATAAAGACTCTTAAAGTCTGCTTCTAAACCTGCAGACAGAAAAAAACGAGAAACCACAACGATATGCTTAGATAGTAATAACAACAGTCATAACATCACTGAAAAGTACAAGTTAATGCAAGATGTATTTAGTGGAAACCACTGTCCAACTGAGAGAGTACCTGTTGAACACCTGAATCTAAACACCTGTGGCTTTCAAGTTTAAAAATAAAAACAGGTGAAAGTTACCCGCAAGTTTAGAAAGCATTTTAGTAGAGAGAAATCTGAACAGGTGGCATTTCTGTAACCGTTTGCTGCCATTAGGCCTGGAACAGTTCAAGATTGTTCCAGTATGCTAATGATCAGAATAATGCTGTGGTTTCAGATAGTTTAGGTAAAATCTGAAACAAAATGTTTATCTTCTAACTGCTTCAGTTTAATATGGAAAAGAAAACTTGAACATATTCTTTCGGGTAAGATACTTCACCATAATATAACACCAATGTTGATACATTTCAATGTTTGGACGCAAATTCAAATCTATGTTCTCATAACCTTTCTTGAAAACACAAGTGAGTTTTTTGGATTTCAGAATGTATTTGAAACATGACCAACTTTGATATGCACCATTTATCGTTGGGTGTACACTGAATCGCTGACCATTGTTTAAAAACTCCATCAAATTTTATTTGTATAGCACATTTCAGCAGCAAGGCATTGCAAAGTGCTTCACATAATTAAAATAAAAACAGCATGTGACATTGAAAAAACAGTGAGAAAGAGAAAGACATTTTGAAAAAGATTAAAAAAGATAAAAAAAATTTAAACCCGCACCCCTTTTAGGACTTCAGTTAAATGTCGTTTAATTGTCGTTTAATTGGGGCTCTAACCCTCTGGGACTTCAGTCAAAAACACCGTTTGACAAGGACTCCAATATATAGGGAGTCCTTGTCATAGGGAGCGGATCAATCCATCCATCCGCTCCCTGTTAACCGCTAAGGGCAATTTAGCATAAATCAAGCTAGCAGTCATGTTTTTAGACTGCATACCCGGAAATGTGGAGAACATTCGAACCTCTGAACCCAGGACCTTCATCATGCAAGACTACAGCGCTATCAACTGGGAACAACATGATACAGGCAACTGGCACTGAGCTTCTCCACAGTGTTTTGGCTAACCTTGACCTTTTCAAACGCTACAAAGCTGGAAGTCCTGATGTCTTTAAGAAAATGTTGCAGTATCTCATACTTCTTGAATCCTGTGTGTGTGTGTGCGCGGCTTTTCTTCTGTGTTTGTAAGCAGTGAAACTTGCCAACACATACCGTCATGGGTACACAGGAGACGTGATACGGGGGCGGCGGGCAACAGCCGCCTCGGGGAGACGGATTAGCGGGTAACAAGTCAAAGCTCGACAGGAGCAGAGAGTGAGAGTTTCAGTGACTCCAGTAATGCGATCCCTGGTTAGCTGGGCCAGTTAGACGCTCAAGGTGATAAATAAGTTCTGCCTGCGATGGCTAGTGGGCTGAAACTCGCAGCGAGCAGCAGAACTCCCAAGCTGTACATTTTTGAAGTCATTGCACATAACGCCTTTGTCTTGGTTTGTATTATCTGTACTGCTGCAGGTTATGTGGATTAGATGTCTGCAGCAACTCCCCCCCCCCTTCTGCAAAGTTAAATGTTTGCTGTCTTCTTGTGCTTTTACGATGGTGGAAAGAGGTTTCGTTTTATTTTTCAGTATTTTTAATGAGTGTTGAAAACACAACTAGAAGCTGACCAGTGATAAACCTGCATGATGGTAACACTGGCTAGCTAGAGGGAGGAAATGTAATGTAGCTTACTGTAGAGGTGGGCAACACAACAAAAGGAAATGAACAAACCAAACTGCTAAAACACAAAATCTTATCAAGAATGCTTTATCTAGTTTCCAGTACAAATATCTTAATTCACTAGATTTAACAATTTATTGCTAAAAGTAAAATGCTTGCACTCGAAACTAGACAATAAATACTTGGTAAGATTTTGTGTTTTAGCAGCACATTTCAAGCACACTGTTTGGTCCTTCTTTTGTTTTCTTTTTTTTTCTTTTAAATCATTACATTTTATGTAACAATTTACCCAGAAGCAGGAACTGAAAATGCCTTCTCAAAAGACTGTGCCGACTTGCAAATACTGTATAAACTTGTCAACTGATTGGGACAGCGAGGAGCTCACAAGCACCACTGGTTGTTTAAAAGTGCCAAAGAAAACTGAGGCGTTGATATATTGAAATTTGTTTCCTAGGATGAATAAAAAGTCAAATCATCCACAGATTCTCACGTTAGGACTGCGGTTCAGATATTACTAACATGTCAACAGAAACGTGTTGCTGAAATGCTAAAAAGATTACTTAAAATCCTAATATTCTAGAGGTATAAATACTTTGGCTCTTTACTAACCCTAATGTCTATGGCCGTATATTAAGCATAAATTAGTACTTTGGTGAATCAAATGAGGATTAAAATACCTTTGAATAGACATACAACCCTAAAAGTTGTCAAAATGAAAGCCTCAGATTTTTTTAAGAAATAAAACTAAAAAGTGAGTAAGTTAATGAAAATACTGTATGTTAGCGGACTGAATTTGGCTTCCTCCACATGTACAGTCAGTAGACGTTTTGATTTGATTTCATCTGCTTTTACTTAATCGGTTAATAAATAGCTTTATTCACATTTCATATTGTTTCTGAACTCTTCGTGCTTTACCATAGCAGGGGTGCAATACGTCGGTCTCGGCATTAGGTGACAAACTGAACGCAGGCAGGAGGCTGAGACCAGCACGTCCTCCTCTGACTGGCTTATGAAAGCGTTTATAACTTTAGTAAAGATCAATAACAACAAAATAAATAAATAAAAAATCAATAAAACATGTTGATTTTCGGTTCTATTACCAAAACAACGAGCAGAGCAGGAGTTTAAAATTAACTCATCAACCACCGCTGTGTTCATGAGAGGCTTATTAATGATTGGAAAAATAAATAGAAAACCTGATATCGTAACGGACTGAATGTTATGTTTCTAATGTAGTCCCTGCTCGGCTTGTGGCAGTTGCCATGGCAACGGGTGTGCTTCACCCCTGGTAAAAGGGTTATTTTACCTCGCGCCTGTATTTTACCATTTCATGCGCCTTTGCCTTGGCGCTTTACAGCCGCTGTAGTTTCTGAACGTTCAATAAACGATAAACTTGGACTAATTACCTCGTTCT
>NW_015113338.1:41471-70268 GCF_001443285.1 Poecilia latipinna
CTGAAAACCTGATATTGTAACGGACTGAATGTTATGTTTTTAATGTAATCTCTGGTCGGCTTGTGGAGTGCAGGAGGTTGCCATGGCAACGGGTATGCTTAAATGACAGAGAGAGACGGAGAGTAAAAAGGTGCCAGTGGTTTAGAGTTGATCACCTGTTCAGGTTGTTTTACCTTTGTTTAACTTTGTCTTGGCTCTTCACAGCCGCTGTAGTTTCTGAACGTTCAATAAACGATAAACTTGGACTAATTACCTCGTTCTTTATGAGCATACGTCATCCACAACAAACATCAATCACGGTAAATATGTTTCATTAAGTATTTAACAAACAAATGGCTTCTACTGCAATAATTATGTGAAATTAAATTAATTGTCTAATTAAAAAAATAGTTTGGTGCTCTCTGGCGTCTCGCTTTGAGCTCAGAGTCTGAGAGGCTTTTCCTTCATCAAACTTCTTTTTGCCTCTTATTTAGTGGAAATATTGATGTTGATGAGATTTTTCTCCAAAATAATAACCTTTTTCAACCTTTATAGCTCCACTGTTGAAAATGAGGCTCTAACATTCACAATTGACAGTGAAATGAAATCCAGTCCAACATCTGGTTTGAGGTGATTCCTCTGGAACCTGTTGGAGGAAAAATATCTCAACTTCAGAAGATGAGCTTTAACCTAACAGAGCTCTGTGGTTCCTCTTGTCAGTATGAGAGTCAGGGTGAGGAGGCGCCATGTTAGGAAGAGAAGTGGAAGCTGCAGGATCTTCAGAACAAACAGGTCATGATGCTGGGCTACTGATTATCCCTCTGTCTGGACACAGGATCAATATAACCAGTTTAGAAGATAAAATTAATGGTTATATGCCAGACATGGAAAACTGGGATGCACTCCATGCCATGATGTTCAGGATTTAGGCCTCATGGTGTCTCAACGTGTCAACATTGCCAGTCATTATAGCCAGTCAACATCATATATATACTTTTGTCATAGCACCCCCAAGAACTTAAAACTACTTTCACCCCTGCTTTGGACCAAAGCTACGGGGTCAAGAGCGCTGCTACAATGAAAACTACAGCCAAGTGGAAATGTGAAAGCAAGACAATGTTGCGATGTATACCCTCAGGCATGTTCACACGGATATAGCCACCCTTGTCCGCGTTCGTCGCAGCTGAGAGCCACGGTGGTGCATTTCCACAACAGCATAGCCGAGGCATTGTTTGCCAGCGATGTCGGACAATTATATGCCTTTCCCGTGTGAGACAACTGATTTCGCCCGAGCCCACGTTTATTAGATTCCGCCCTGCTTCTATGAATATGGAGGAGGGTTGGCACCGTAGGGGACAATGCCCTGCTCCTGTCCCACGCTGCACATTGAAAATTCTCCCCACGGCTACGACACGAGACAACGAGGCTCTTTGAGCTCCGGAGGGGGGCCCGCTCAGACCCTGACAGAAATTTGTAAATTCTGTGTGTATGTCGCTCGAGAGAATGTAGAGAGTGAGTGCATCTCAAAAGTCATAATCAGACTCGAGGAATTAGCTCAGCTTCTTGTTTTCATTGACAAATTTGGGATTACAAAACGGCTTATTCTCAGTTATTGTGCAAAGTTTCTTATTGTTAGCAATGACACAAGAAAGAAGATACAATATTTAAATGGTGTTAAATGATTGGAGAGCGCCTGAAGGTTTCCTGTTAGGGTATCTTCAGAAAACCCAACACTTTCAATGATGGCCTGGAGGAGTTAAGCTTATCTATTGCTGAGACTGAGGTAGTCAAGTGTGAAACTTTAACTAAGCGTTCGATGCTGTCTCTGTTTCCACAATGCCGGTTTCAGTGTAAGCACATACCAAGTCAACACTAACGAACGTAATACATCCATTTTGAGGAGGCAGCGGTGATGCAATGAAGAGCTGCTAGTGCTCCTCAAGGTCAAGCAGAGGTCAGCGTTGGAGAGCGGTTCAGGCAGGTGTAGATTGTTGGGAACCGGAGCTGCAGAGGACGCTCGTGGAGCTGGTAAGGGTTTCCGGGGTGAGGTGTTTCTGTAACAGAGAGGCGGTGACTCGGTTGGATCGGGGCTGGTTTGGAACCCAAAGATTTCCAGCGAGAGAGACAGAGAAAGTGAGGAGGGCGAGAAACTCTGAAGAGTCGTTCAGACATCGCAGAGAAATGGAATAGATCATAAGCGACTCGAGCAGCAGCGCGTGACTGTACCTCACAGGTTAATCGTCATGCGAAGAGTGGTCGTCCAGAAGCTTCTGGCATCCACAGGGGAGTTGATGAAATAATTGCAGCCACATGTGAGAGCTGCAGACTGCAACCACAGTGTTAAAGGCAGCAACTAGAAAGTCATTCATTGTTGCTGCATATCTTTAGGAAACATACAAAGGTGCTAAATTGGGTGGTATTACTTTAGCAGATTCTAATTTCAGAAGCGGGAAGTCCAATATTACATGGTAAGTGAGAAGCACCTGCGTCACTTGATGCAGGGCGACTGGATCACCTGAGAAATCAGTTTGACTCCTCTTTTTTACTGTTTAGGTCAGTTTTTAACACCTGGATGAATGTTCCTCAGCAGATTCGCTGCTTTGTTGTCTGCACAGAGGATGTTGAGTGTCAGCATTGCAAGTATTTCCACTGTGACTCAGCGATGTTGCTGTAGATCCAGTGAAAAGCAAAAACACACACCAGGCTTTGTGTGGTTGCGCATGCACCTACACTTGATGCTCCATGTTAAATACTTTGAGATGCCTTGTTGCTGAAATGTGCTATACAAACAGACTTGATTTGACTTTTAGAGTTTTCTCTCTAAATGTGTGTATCAACCCCAGAAGAAATGTTAAAGACCTTGTAAAGATGTTGGCTGAGGCTGGAAAGAGAGACGCATTAACCACAGTGAAACAAAACCCATGCCAGTATGAATCGAAAGGCCTCTCAGCGAGGAATAAGCCAGAACTCCACAAATCGCTTCAAACAATCTATATAGCAAACAGACTAAGGGACAAAGACCCAGATTTTTGGAAACATGCCTTGTGGTTTCAGAAAATATCTGGAGTGTGTAGCAGCAATGACCGCCGTTGTGTTTGGATAAAAAAAATGGGGAAAGCTTGCAAGTCAGAGATCATCCAAACTGGGATTGGAGACTACAGTTATACTTCACAAACTAACCTTCTGTCCCATCCTCTCTGGACATTTGTTTCAATTTTACATGCTGGTTTTGTAAATGGATTCGTTCTTTGTTTTAAGTTCCTATATCCTGCGTGCATCTGGGTCCTCTTTATAAAGCATTACAACAGATTCCTTTTCAAGCAGGGAAATGCAGCAGTAAATGGCTTGGAGATGTACAGTATGTTAATTGTTATGAATAGAGTTCCAAATGCACCAACATGAAGAAATGAGCAGTTTCTCAGATTTTCTTCTAGAGACATATACTGTAGGACGTTCTCTGAAGGCCAAAATTCAAAATCTCTACATGACCAGCAGAAAAAAAATCTTTTAAATCAAGCTCCAGTTCCACATCTTACCCTAAGGACAAAGTTTGACCTTTTAAGAGAATGTGTCAACATGGATTAGTTTATGAAACGTCTTGCAAAACAAAACAAATGATGTCATTTTTATTTTCAGGCATTGATATGAAGGCATTTCAACATTTCTATGGTCAACAAAAAGCCTCGACTCCTCTTTTTAACCCATGCGAAGTTTTCTAGATCCTCTTTTACTTCTCTCACATCCGCCACAGCCGCCCATGTTCCTCCCCCCCTTTCCACTTTTGCTCAGGGCATAAAATCCCACACAGTCACATCTGTGGGGTCTTCTTTTTCATGTCCTTGTTGCTTCCAAGGACTCAAAGTGGGACCTCACTGAGGTATTAAATATCTTTATTAAACTGCTGCTTACGCCCATCACTCCTCTCCCCCCTCTCTGCCTGCCCCCTTTTCTGTGTAAACTCCAGCTATCCCCACAAACTTGGCCTCTGCAGACTTCTCTTCAAAGGCTCCCGACATGCGGCGTCTGCCGGCTGCCTGCTGTGCTGCAAGATTATGCACAATAGTGTCCGCTGGTGCCCGCTGTGTTAAACCAGGCAAGCTCCACCGCACTCGGCTGGGTCACATCTGATGAGGGCCAGGCGAGGGTTGGAGGGGGGAAGGGGGGTTGGGGTAAGGAGGGTGTTGCCCGAGCAGACCATGCAGGATCAGCAAGTTGGGGGCTGAGGAGGGCTTCACAGGCCAGCTGTGTCATGGTTTAGTGACTGGGATCAAAAGGCATGTTCGAGTTGTCCCAGCACACAAACAGATGCGCCTTTAGATGTTTCCACTCATGCGCATAGCGGCACTGGCCTTGTGTGTATGAGGGCGTGTGTGTGTCTGTATACATGCTTATTTATTACCTTTTCTGACTCACTTACCGCTGAAGACCAATGTGACTTAATGCCAATTGCAGCAGATTCCCGCTTCTGGGGTTAGGAGTTAAGGTTAGACCAGTGGTCCCCAAAGTGGGTCCTGGAGGGCCGGCATCCTGGGCGTTTCAGTTCTCTACCTGGTTTAACGCACCTGGATCAAATGATGGCTCATTAGAAGGACTAAGAGGAACATTGACAAGCTGAAAAGGTTATTACTACGACCAGGGAGAGAACTAAACCGTGCAGGATGCCGGCCCTCCAGGACCCACTTTGGGCTCCACTGGGTTAGACACTGAGTTAATTTTAAGCTTTGGTTAAGGTGAGAGTTACAACTATACTGCTGAAAATGCAAAGATGCGTGTTAGTACGTATATGGTAGAGTTTAGATTTAATGAATCTGTAATACATGCAGCACATAGAAAACCAAAGAGAACGCACAACATAAAGTTGCGTTAACCTACTCAATGCATTCTAGAGGCGTAGGTATAGCTTACTCTGTTGAGGGTAGAAAGAAAGTAAGGTGCAGAACCTCATTAGATTCTAAGACGCGGTGCACTGCGGAATAAATGCGCATGGCTCCGCTCCCGTCAGTCACACATCCCAGATGATTTGCTCCTGTCTCACCCTGTGGTCACAACAAACGACAAAATGGAGCTGGAAGATGTTTATCAAAATCTTCAGCAGCAGTGTAAATCAGAGTCAGCAGTGTAACGTCTGACTCAAATTATGGTCTACAAACAAAAGCAGAAAATTCTTAATAAAAATGTCACATTTACCACAGGCTCTGGTCAAATTGGGCTCAGACAAAATGTCAACTAGTTTGGACTCAGTTGCTCTGGATTTTCTAGGCCCGATCTGAACTTATTGCAGTAGGTTAAATCTTCCAACCATGGACTTGAACAAGTAGTATGTTGATGCAGCGACATCACGTCATAGTTTGCATGTAAATATCAGAATCTCATGGCTTAGCAACAGCGAAATGAAACAGAAACCGAGCAGAAACATCATCCTTATGAACATTTCATACAAGCATCTATGGATGTCAGCAAGCTTTTAGATTAAACCAAATCTGTACGTCCACAATCCACAACAGGAGACCCAAATGTAATTCGTCTGAATGATTGTTTAATATTATTAGTTTGTCAATTGCAGAGCATAAGCGATTGTTAAACATTGTTCCACTGAGCTCCGTCGCTGTATGGCTGGAGGAAACGTCCTGCATGCAAAGAATCTGTTTACACGGCTCAGCTGGATTTTTATTTTTCTTCTTGGGTGGAATCTCAGATATTTGCTCGGAGTTTGTCACTTTCATCTGTTCAGTTTTCGTTTTGTCTTTGTTTGGACACGGCAGCAGTAAACTCACGTAGCTCAGAGCGTAACATTTTACATGATGTCGTTGAGGTTACTTAGGGTGATACGCAGCATTTCGGTTTATATCCACACAAAATGAGCATTTGGTCCAAAAGATTACTTTTGCGCTACAATGGCTAGTATGAAAACCAAAACCATAGAACAACAGAGGAGTTTCATGGCTGTTTCAAAGCTTTTTCTTGCCCAACCCATCAGCTTAGATAAATTAGCTTTTGTTTCCCTTATAAACAAAAGTACCTGACATATTCTTTCTCTCACAATTGGAACATCTTGCAGATAGATTTAATTTTGATGATTTTAAATGATCTAAAACAAAATAAGTTTGGTCTGATTTCACTTCAGACAGTGAAAAAAGCTGCATCTAGCATATTTATGTAGTCTAAGTAAACTTTTAGCTCAAAGTGATCTGATCAAACATGTAACCAAAGAGCTCTGCAGGCGTGCTATCGCCTACAACAATCATCACCACAGAAATCTGCAAGTGTGTCATTGCATTTTGTAATTTCTGCATGACCGCTTACAGCTTAACTCGGTAAAGCTGGACGGGTTTGGCTGCTTCTTTGTTTAAACAGGCAGCTTGTTTTGTCACCTAACCTGTCAGGGGCAGCATGCCGACCACAGCAACTTTAAAAGATTTAATATTGCTCTTTTCTTTTTTTAAAGTCTTTTTTATATCATCTTCTTACTGACTTTTTCAAATGCACATACTGTATATTGGAGAATGTGACTATTGCTTATTTTTTTGCATCTGTAGTTTGCTACAGAGTCAGTCAACGCCCATAAAGTAGAGTCAGTAGGCCTGTCGCAATAACCAATAAATCAATTGATCACAGGATGAATTAAAACAAACTCAATAATTTTCATTTGTATGATTTGTCGTTTGTCTTAAATCTGGTGCTTTGCTCTTTTAAGGGACAATTTTAATTACAGATAAAATGATTCCATAATTCATTTTATTTATTTATTTTTTTGTTCATTTATTTTGGATATTTAAAATGTTTTCCAGTTCCTAGTGTTAAATGTGCATTAGTATTTGCTTTTTTGAGAATGTGTTATTGCCTTATCATGCCATCCAATAATAATAATAATAATAATAATAATAATAATGCTTGAAAATGGTCTCAAAACAACAATATTATCGTTTATCACAATAACTTCTGGGACAATTTATCGTCCAGTGACATTTTTTACCGTGACGGACCGGGTCAGTAGCACCCATTCAGATTTAATCAGCATGAAATTTGAAAGATAGATGTGTGCATAATATGTGTATTACTCTAAAACAACAACAAAAAAGATATTTATGGAGAAATTTTCACAATACACAAAAAAGTCGGATTAATTCGATGTTTATACCAAAAGTTTTTTCATCGTGAGCGTCCATCGTAGCGTCTTTTATTTCCCTCCCTCTGTTGACCAATTCCCTCCAGTGTGCAGCGGCTGCTTGTAAAGCTACACTGCCATAGTAGCCACTTGCCCCCCCACCGCCCCCACACTCGGCCCGTCGCAGAGCACTCTTTGTCCGCCACAATGTGAGCCTAGGAAACAAAGACACTATTGCCGAGCCTCAGGTTTTTTGGGAGCCGTCTGTCACTCAAAGCCATTGTTGACATGTGGAGAGCTGGGAGGACAATGAAACTTTGTACAAAGGGGAGAGCCGAGACACACCCTGCTCCTCCCATATCTCAAACCCTTATCTGTCTCGCTGCCGCATTTCTCCACAGCTCTGATTCGCCGGTCATTTTTTTTTGTTGTATTTTTTAGGGTTGGGTTGGTTTTATTTGTTTTAAAAAGTTTTCTTAACTGTAATTTTTTTTTCTTTCTTTAGGCAGGGGGCGGCTGGCAGGGGAGGATTGCAAAACGGAGAGCTGCAAGCTAAATGTGCGCTTGTCAAAAAGACATGTGTTACTTTAGATTTTCCACTTGTCCTTTCTGAAAAGGCGGTGCAGCAGGATTCTTGTGTAAACACTCGGGCCACTTGGATTACAGACAGTAAGCTAACTCATAAATTCAGCTGCTAATGAGACAATCAGTTCCTCCAGTTTGACCAAAAATTGGCTTTTGAGCCAAGAAATCTCAATTTTGGGTGCTTTACTGCTTTAAATGTTAGCACAATTAAGATAATACTTGAGCCGTTTTAAAATGAGGTTTTGTACTAGCAACTGCTAGCTCATGCAGTCATCATTTCCCCAGAACTGAAACCAGTAGTTGGTTTCAAACTGGTTTTCTACCAGGAATGCTAATCGATATTAGCATTTAAATTTTGTTCGTGTAATATGCCTCACAGTTTGCTTGGGCAGGAAAACTTACTTAGAACCATATAAAAGTCCAAGACTTGTTATTTGCACACATCCACTGAAAACAACACGAACCAGCATTTACACTTAATGAAGACGTCGAAATGTTGCTTCAGATAAGATTTAATTAACTTATAACCTTTTGGCGTAATTTTGCTAAAGGGGCGGTGTTAAGTAAAATGACCTTTTTTTTTTAGCTTTACATCATGTTATAATGTTATTCTCTCATCAAAAACAAATCTGGAGTGTTGCTTTGATTCTTTGTTTAAGAAATCCTTTGATCTCTCATGGCAACCATTGCTGGAAGGACCCAGCACTGCAGGTTCAGAACTTCCTCATTCCTCCCCCGCCACTCGCACACCCGGCTCCTTCAGACTAGCCAGGAGCAGTTAGCAACCAGGTGGAGCTGAGCATTTGCTGAGCTCATTATCGGAGCCACTTGTTAGTGAAAAGCTGGTAAAAATGTCGTTAAAGGGTTAATGGAGGAGCCATGTTGTGATGATTTCCTGAAGGCGGAGTTTCAGAAAGAGCAGGAGTTTCTTAAAGAGACAGTGGCCCAATATCAAGGGGTTAAATTACAAAGTCAGATTTCTTTTAGGTCAAATTTGATATATACAGAATTTTTATTACAACTGAAGGCAACAGAGTTGCTTGATTGTGCTGGAAAATACATTATGCTGCCCAAAATTCAATGTGGATTTTTTTACTGACCAAGTTAAACATGATTCACTGGATTAGAATATCCAGCTAACTACAAAATGCTGCTTTTTCAGACGCGTTGGATCTCGATGGCATTTGTCCGTGGTCTGTGTTCATGTTTTTCTTGTAAACCTTCCAACTGTGTCTGCTTCAGTGGATGTTTTTTTCTTCCCTGTGGAAAACAGAAACTTTTGTTTGACAGACGAGGGAAGAAATGATTTATTCTGTGTTCCCCACTTTCAGTTCTTTGTATGTCTACAACCCCACAGCTCTGAAGTGGGTCAGGACGACTGAACGGAGGGCTTGTTTGAAGGCCACAGCCAGTCTGCATGACTAGGCATCACAATCCCGCCCTTTGACCCCGATGACATCATATAACAGCCACTCGTGCGTCTTTCGCGAACTTCGGAGGTCAAGATTATTCAGTGGACTTTCAAACGAGTAAAGAGTGAGTGTCAAAGAGCGAGGGGGGCCTGACAATTATGTGACTGCTCTGAGAAGCTCTGCTCAGTCCGTCGCTCGGCATTACTGGCTTCTTTTTTTATTTTTTTATGCTGGTGAGAATACGAAATGTCTTTTGAAGTACGCGAATCCGTCTTCGGGTCTTTCAGCGTGTGTGTTTCTGTGGATTTACGGGCAGACAAGACTTTTATCCTCGTGTGTACAGTAACTCTTTTCTTCTTGTCTGAGGCAAACACATCATCTTTCCAGGTTATTTACATAACACAAGCGATGGTAGCTGGTAGATTTCAGATTCTCATCAAAGCCAGCATTTAGTCTAGTCACAGTGTAAAACATAAGGGATAATAATAATTTACAGGGTCAGTTGTTCTGTTCAGTAAACCAAAGAGTAAAGCTCATTTCTTAATGAATGTGGAAAGACTGAGATATAATGGAACGTTTTCTGAGTTCCCAGTCGGAAATACCGGATAGAAACCCCTTTATTTTATTTTTTTATTTTGTCTATCTGATTTTTAACAAATTGTATAGTCATAAGACTATTATTGTTCTTATAAAACCAACTGTACAGTGTCCCATGTAGCATAGTGGGAAGTTGCCCTCGACTCACCTCAACATGTTGTGACCATTTATGTTGACTTTTGTAAATTGTAATTTCTATAAATTTTGTTGTTCTTTGTGCAGTTATAATATACTTATCTGTAACTAATTTTACTTTTGACGCTCTCATTAATGTAAGTGATTGAGAACACCAAGTGCTTGGCGTAAGTGCTTTTGTTTGGCAAAAGTCCGGTGTGAGGTTTTTGTAAATTTATTGCTATTTTTGTTTTACTTTTTGAACTTGAAATAACAGATTAAGTTGACTTTCATTTTAAAGTAAGTTGTAAAAGATTTTTAGTAGTTGTTTTTGTCTTTTGCAAGAAATGAAGAATGTATTATTATTTTTTTTTAAACCACCTTTTACCTTTATGGGAAATTTTTGGTTTTGGAGCTTAAAAGGCTCCAACGGCGACATGAAGAGAAAAAAAATATGAGCGGGAAAAGTTTGAGATCTTCCAGAAAGGACAGTTGCGTGACAAAAAAACAAAAAACATTTCATTTTGTTCTCCATTCCTTCTTGTCACAACCTCCCTCCCTCCCTTCTCCCCGCATGTGAAACTGTGTTTTTGACTTTTTCAAACCGCATCTGGTTTCACATATTTTCTTTAATGGCAAAGTCCTATCAAACATAAACTACTACAGTTTTCACTTTCTAATTTCCCTGCATATTTCCCTTCTACTTCAACCGCGCTCTCATTCAGAGGAACTAAGAGCGCTCCGACGCTTCTTCTGGCCTCTAGGGTCAACAGGACAAGGGGGGGTCAAAGGTCAGAAGAGATAGAATGCTGGCAAAGACAAGAAAAAGGAGGGATGTCAGCATAGTTAAGGAGGACAAGCGCTTACACCACTTGGGGTGAGGGGCATGGGGGGAGGGGGCAGGAGAGGTGAAAAAAATAAACAATGAGGAACGTTTTTGGCGGGAAAATGGTGTCGGGCCAGGAAAGTCACCTCCTGCTGAGAAGACGGTGAGTCAGAGTCTGCTTCTGCCTCTCTGGCGAGGGGGGCAGGGGGGGCGTTGAGTCAGTCTCCACGCTCACACACAGCCGAGATGTGAAGGTATGTGCGTGCAGACACACACACACCGACCCACGATGTCAAACACTCAAATCCTCCTCCGTACACACACCTTGCTGCCTACACACTAGACATGAACAGCACCTCTTGCTGTTGCCCCACCCCTGCATCTCCTTGCTCCCTCCCCTCCATCCTCCACTGCAAACAATCTTTTCAAGGGGATGATGTCATCTCTTTGACTAATGGAGTTTTTCCATCAACCTCTTTGTTTTTTTTTGTTTATCTTTAAGTGATAAATGCATGAATGACCAGATCAATCTAAACTAGTTGGATTTTCTGGTTTCGTAATTTCGAAATTGCGAAACGGAAGTAATGCATTAATAATAATCGCTAACAGGTACACACACACACACACACACACACACACACACACAACAGGAAGTATGTGATTTCTAATCTCGTCCATCTCAAGAGGATATTCCCCAAAGAAGGAAGCCAAGCAGATGAATCGATCTGTGTTGATTCATCTTTGTGTGTTTCATTCAGCGACGCAACGCTGATGAAACACACAAACAACTCGGCAGAGTTAACAGCGTGTGTGTGGATGTGCGCTTCTGTTTGTGTGTGAAGTTGAGTCATAAGGTCAAGGTCCACGTTTTCTGGCTGATGTCACTTATTACTGACTAATCCCTTTCTGGCGAGAAGACGGCGGTAAAGGGGAAGGAAAGTTTTTCTTAGTGTGTGTTTGTTCATGTGTGTTTAAAAGGGGAGAGGTCAAGATTTTTAAGTGAGGTTTGATTCTAGAAGACTAAGTTACTCACCGAAATGTCACCGATCAGAACTTTAGTTCCTGATGCAGATTTATAAATACACATTAGCCAAGTGGAGTTGGACAACCCAATAGTGATGATTACACTTATCTTACTCAACGTTGAAGTTCCTCCTGTCCTCCCTTCTCCTGTCAGGGACAAACTGTTGCAAACTTAGTAACTTTTGGGCAAAATGTAACAAGTTTTCAGGAAACTCAAATGGACTAACAACACGCAATGGGGGACTTTTTTATAGACTATAAAACCTTATTAGTTCTCCTTACCTAAAAAAAAAATGCTTTATTTCCAGATTAAAGGCAATTTTTCATTATTTAGATAATATAACTGGATATTGAATTTGTGCCTAGGCTGTGGTAATGGGCTGACGAGAAGTGGTTAAACAACTAAATAAGTTTTCTTAGTTCATATTCTGCCCTGCAATGAAAACACAAGTGTGTCGGTAGATGTGTAATGTCAAATTTTTCGTTTGCCATTTACTAGTTCACATGTGCACCTGCATCTGTTTAGTGTTATATAACCGGTTGAGAAGTGACCAAGAAGAGCTCGCTTTGCGCCATCCGTCAGTGACGGTATCAGCCTAGAGGAACGTTCCTCTCAGCAGGTATTTGAGGTGTGCAGACCTCCTCTTTGGGCCGACACGTGGATATCCAGGACCGGCAGACTTCCTCTAAATGAGCAGCACATAAACACATTAAACATCACCTCCTCTCAAGTCCAATAATTGGATCCTCGGGCCAAATTAAACATCCCCTGGACTCCGGTCTGGGGAAATGAGCTAATAGCTAAACCCATGACATGGCCCAGTAGACATGAAAGGCCTTACAGAGCGATCCGTTGTGGAGAAAAAAAGGGGTTAAAAGCGGACGGTGGCAGCAGGCCCGCGCGGATGTGGCGGGAGCGGTGTGACGTCAGCAGCCGCGCGCTCTGCGGTGCCAGCGCAGGCGCTCTGAGGATGGACGCTCTCAGCACACAAACGCACCGCGCTGGAGCCACGAGTGTTACGGTGTTATATATTCCCCACTGGTGCGAGAATTGTGGTGCATGGGTGTGAAAAAATATGTTTTTCTAACGTGTGTTTTCATTTCGCTCCGTCCCTTTCATGACTGTTAAGATTTCCGTGAACCTACGTGCAGCTAATGACTAATTTAGGAATTTAGTATTACATCGATTGTTCTGACGATTAATCAGACTTTGAAAATGATTGGCACTTTGCGCAGATTTTTCATTTAACCACTTAAACCTCTTTTTTTTTTCTTACAATATTATAAACGCATTAAAAGATGCATGTAAATAAATCAATTCTTTTTTTAAATGAGAAAATAAACATTTTATTACATAAAAGCCATAACATAGTATCGATTGTAGATTGACTAATGACCTGCTCTTTCTCTTATTTTACAGTATTTGAACCCAATAAAGTTAACAATGTCACTTGAGTACTTTGTAGAACATATTTATACAAGCATATTTAAGTTGTTTTTTTTTATCTTAAATAAAAACATGTATGTTTATCTAGAACAATTGTGGCCTAATTACTTCTCTAAATATGTCGTTCTTCCAGAAAATTGTCTTTTTTTGAGTCTGTATGCTCCAGTTAATCATTAATTGACATCTAAATTACTTGACAGCCGTTTTAATAATCGATTAGTCACAGTTAATCGGATTAATCATTCTTATAATATTGCGTGAAAGATGCTGTCTGGCATAGATGTAAGTTCAAAACCACATAATGAGCATTTATTATTGTTGACAGCATAAAAAGACTGTTATTGTTATAGTTTGTGGTTACTATATTGATTTTGTTGTTTCCATTTGCGCTAATTTGCCTTATGTTCTCAAAATGAACGAACACCATGTAACCAGATCATTTTAGTAATTACTTTATTTATTTGATTAGTCATTTAAAAAAGCAAGAACTTCTTGCTTACCCGATATTTTAAAGCAGATTGTTGTGCACTGTGACTTTCTCATTGTTAAATTGCAAAAAATATAAAAGGGACCCCAATCTTACGAAATTATATTTTTTACACTCAAGGTAAAAGAAATAAAATGAAGACGCTATGAGAAGCTCATGTTCATCGACTCCTTCCTGAACCTTTCTGCTGCCATTGCCGATTCTTTTCTTTGACAGAACGGTTTGTTGATTACCGAAGACCGACGCAGTTCGTAAACCCGGTCTGCAGAATTTGTTAGAGGCTGCACACTTTGATTTTACTTTGCACCTTGCCACTACTGACAGAAAATGGAATTATTTGCCATTGTTTTTCTCCATTGAGTTTTTTTTTTCCACTGAAGCTGACCCAGCGCTCTGTGAAGCGCTGCGGCCATAGCAACAGTTCTCCACGACAACAACCCAAAAAAGAAGCAAAGTGCTGGTTTGTTTTTGCACAGCCTGAGAGTCACCACAAAGTCTTGTAGCCATGCCACATTTAATGTGCCGTCTACTGAACATGAGCTGTTCTCATGAGGGCATTTGGGATTTATGTGAGCGGATTCCAGGGTTTGTTTTGTTAATTCGCCAGTTTGATTTATCAGGTGCATCTCTGTGTATAAGATTATTATGGAAAATTCATTTGTCTTAGTAACTCAGTTCACTAAGTGAGACATATTATATCAAATCATTTAACCCATGCTGATGTCTACCAGCATTTATTTCTGTTAATTAATGTGATTTTCCATATAAATCTAATGAAAACACTAAATTTGGATTAAGATGTCACATTGAACCAATGAAAAACATTTTGTGGGAAATTTTAAAAGTATGTTATTATTAAAAAGTACTTTTAATCTGATAAACAAACCTCATCAAAAACAGATGGAATGTCTTGAGTCAGAGGATTCTTGAGAGTTGTTACGAGAGTGACTGCTACTGGAGATCCTTCATGCCCACAGCGCCATCCTCCACGACTCTGTGAAAATACTTGAATGATATGAACTAAGACATTTAGTTTCCTTTTGTGGATAACTAAAGTATTTTTGAAATAAACTGAATTGAAGTGAATTTTTCTATTGCCCTCTTTAATGTAAGTAAGTAATTCTTTTGTCAAAAGTAAAGTTTTTTTTTTTTTTGCCTAAATCATATTTTGGCAATATAAAGATTGTGATATTTTTGTCAAAATCACATTTTGCCAAAAATGACTTGGACCATTATTTTAGGAAGGTGACAATATGGGAAAATACACTTCCCCATGAAATCACAGTGACTTCCTGCTGTCACTTACTTTCCCCATATTTAATGCATAACTTTTACACAAACTGTCCCAGAGGTCACGCTATATTGAAAACACTGAGGAGGAAGTGACACACCGTCCAGAGGAAGCAAATGTAGTGGGCAGTGGCAGGGACAAAAACAGAAAAAAGCCTCTAAAATAAAACAGTTTAGGAAATTCTGTCTCAGACCAGAATTTCCATTGCATATTTATTTCCCATTGACCAAAGGGCAATAAATATGCAATGTTTTTGTTGGAAATGTTATTTTATCTTCTTCTAAAATGTTTAACTTCACGCCAATCTGGTTAAAAAAAGAAAAGTGTAGAAAACTTTAACAGTCACATGGCTTTACTGCCAGGCGTGAGTCAAGGCCAGAAAAAGCCTCTTTAAAATAAACATGTGAGTTTGGGTTTAGATAATCCTGGGTTTATTTAAAAGCAACTTGATACTTTTTAGACTAAAATAAGGAAAAGTTTAGAATTTTATTGTCTATTAAAGAAGTGTCTATTGTTATTCATTATGGGTTTGATAGGTCTGGACGCTAAACTATTCCACATTGTTTGTCTTTGCCTTGTTTCACCTTGAAGACCAAAACTCACTCAATCTTGCCTGTTTCTTTCTCTCATTCACACACACACACACACACGCACGCGTGCACACTCACACACACACACACACACACACACACATCCATGTTTCAGCGCTGGTTTGTGTGTGAGTGCAGCTGCAACACAATAAGAGGAGGCATTTGACCTTTAGCTTGTTGAGAGGAAAGTGCACAGACCAGTGAAGCAGGAGTCCCTTCAGGAATCTGTGCCTGATGAATACGTTCACCAGAAGCAGCGCGGACACTTTATGCACACACATGCAGCCGTTAAATCTGTCATCGGTCTGGGGATGTGTCTCCATGGCAACGATCCACGTGTTGGCGACTGGGGTTTGGGGGAGGACATTGTTCGGTTAGGAAATATTTGTTTGTCGGTTTTACTTCAGGTGGGAACAATAGGTGGAAGAGTGGAGGAATGAGTGACCGTTGGGGAGCCGAGGGCAGCTGCGTCCCGGCCTAACCTGGCAGCCCGTACAGCTGTGACCTCTGAGGTTGGAGCGACACCGTGCTACACTCCCAAAGCACACGATAAAGTATTAGGGATGTGATTTCTGTCACACACAATATGGATATGGCTAAATACAGGACAGTCTTGGTAAAAAAAAAAAAAAGCTAAGCTATTATAGCTTTTGATATGATACGTACATAATGCATTTAAGATGAAAAATCTTCTTTATCTGTAAATATGTTCTATCCAGAACTTTAAAAAATCTCTTAAGTACTTTTTGATATCTAAATTATTTATTGATATTCAAAAAATAAAAAAATAGCCAACAGCCTACATGGTATTAAGCAGAAAGGACTGAGTTTTTCACATGTTGATGTTTTTTAGGGATTTTTTCTTCTCTTTTTTTTAGCTGTATCTAAAAAAAGAATGCATATACAGAGAATGTATCTAAAGAGACTAAGCGTACACTGGAGGTGTGCAGGTACGGACGCTTTAAGCGTACGTTTCTGATTGGGGATGTTTAGCAATTCCACTAGATGGCGGTAAAGCATATCAAAACGTTGCTTGCCAACCGCCATAAAAAAAGAAGAGGGGATGTTTAGCACCCCCCAGTGGTGTATAAGAAAATAGAAAGTTCCAGAACAGTGGATATGGCAGCTCCGTTTTCCCTGCTAATGTTTAGCTCACGTATTTTGTAAATTACAAATTGACTTTCTTCAGGTTATTTCTTAATAAAAACATGAGCCTGTGGTTTTATTTTGTCTCATAAAACGTGTTTAGCAAAGTAGACAAAGTTCATATAATCTTATGCAAGTTAGCTTGTATTGAATTTCAAGGGAATTAGCGTTAGCATGCTAGCGGGCCGGGCTAGTAGTTTCTCATAGGTTTACATGTTAACATTTGCGGTTAGCATTATGCTAACATTTACACGTTACATGTGTGGATTAATGCCATTCTACACAAAGTGATTGAGTTTACAGACAGCTTTACAGTTTTTAAAGCCACTTGTAAGACAATACACTAAAGTGCTTTATTTGTCTATTTTAGCTTTACATGATCTATGGAATAAAGCAGCAGAAGTAAATCCATAGTCTGCATAGGAGACATGCTATTGCATTTTAAGCAATAAATTATTGAATTAATGAATTGTTTATTTGCATTTTTTCTTATGTATTTATAATATTGATTAAAATAAGCTTAACCCTTGTGCATGCGAGGACTGAGGCAAATGTAGAGGCCTATGGAAAATGATATAAGTTTTACATGTGTCGGGTCGATCGGATCCCATTTCAACATACAAGGGTTAAGTGGTTAAATGAAAATCTGCAGCATGTCAGATACACATTAATCAATTATATTAATGTTTTTAAACACACAGGCCTGATTACCAGATGTACAAAATCAAAAAGCCACTCAGAAAGAACCTGTCAGCATGAAGTAGGCCAGGAGCTTTCAAAAAAGCGTGTCCTGATCTAAAGAAACTGAACAGGTAAGAAACACAGTCCCTGACACCTATCAGTCTGGAACGGGCCACAGAGCCATTTTGAATCCCAGCAAACAAAAGAGAGATGTTTTATCCAGAATATGAGAAAACGTGGAGCAGTACCGTCTCTTCACAGGAGTGTCGGACCTATCAAAGTTTCTTCAAAAAGGCATCAACCAATGCATGCAGGATGGACAGAAGAAGCCAGAATAATGTTTAAATGCCTGAAGGCATCACTTGACTAAGTTACTGTCATTGTTCATGATTCAATTGAAGACAGGATTTAGGGGAGATAAAAATTACGTCCATTCTATGGTCAAAACTACTGCTGACCAAGCAATCTGCTAAAAAGCCTGCACCTAATTCTCCAGGAAAACATTTTTATGATCCTTGATACCTTTGAAAAAGTATTTTCTGAACAGGGATTTTTTTTCTTGCATTTTGGAAGACGCAAGAAAATTCTTTGGTATTCTTTCCAAGTATCGAAGTACATGTCATGTTTCCTGTACTTGGACCTTTGCCTTATCTCTGGGATTCAGTTGAGGGAAATTGATAAAACCAGGAGGTATTCTCTTTGCCTGGAAATGCTGAAGGAAAATGTCTTTAGTTCATGACCGTTAGCCTCAGTGACCTTGGCTTATGCAGCAGCATGAGGATCCAAAGCACATCAGGAAGTACACCTCTGAAAACAACAACAAAACAAAAACAAAATTATTTCAAATCTCAAGGTTATTTTGAGTTTGAAAGTCTGCTTAAGCTCAAAAAACCTTCCGTTGTAGCTTATTTAAAACAGTTCCACTAAGAAAAGTGGACCAAACTTTCTCTACAGTAACATAAGAATCATTGGCAACGATTTAAAGAGGCAGTATTATATATCTTTCTGGCACAAACGCCTTGAAATTGGGTCTCTGTCTCTTTAAAAACTCATGTTCTCTCTGAAACTCCGTCTTCAGGAAGTCATCATAACATAGCTCCTCTAGTAACCCTTTAATAACATTTTTACCAGTATTTCACTCAGAAGTAGCTCCTATAATGAGCTCAGCAGATGCGCAGATCCACCAGGTGTTTGCTAATTTCTTCTGGCTAGTCTGTAGGAGCTGAATGAGGGAGTTGCAGGGGAGGGCTGCTCTATGAGGCACAAGCTTAGAACCTACATTTCTGAGACGGAGCAGCGCCTCAAACGTAGTGCTAGTTTTACCCAGCCGTTTTGCACAGCTGAATGGTTGCCATGGAGATTAAATTATTTCTCAAACATGCATAAAAGAATCAAGGCAGCACTCCAGGTATGTTTGTGGTCACTGAATAACATTATAACATTATGATTTTACTTTTAAAAAATGCTTGATAGCAGGTATAAAGGCAAGCAGATATTAGAATAGTTTTTTCTCCTTAAACAAAATAGTTTGAAAACTGCTGCTTTGTTATATTCTGGGTGTAAGAGTAGATTTTGCCCTTTAACACATTACACAAGAGGCAAGAAGCTTTGCAAAATTACAATACCCCCATAAAATGCAATTCTTTCTGTGTGTGCGTGTGTGTGTGTGTGTGTGTTTGTGTGTGAGTGAGAGAGACAGAGAAGCACAGATTTATTTACACTTTCAGCAGGAGCTACAGGAGAGAAGGTAGATCTCTACTGCCTCCTGCTGGAAGACCAGAGCAGAAAACAGCGCTGTGATGTTATTTTATTTTTTTTCTTTTCCCTCTAACATGTTCTGACATGATCATGATCGGGTTTAGTAACAACCTTTTATATAACTTATCGGTTTTATTTTATGATTCTGATTGAGTTATTTCAAAACTCACTTGTCTTGTGGAATAAAGATTTGCAGCACATCTCAAAATATGTGTGATAATTAGTATTTTCAGATTATAATTATAGAGGCTTCAAATAGTTGTGCCCACACAGTTTAGATATTAGTTGATATATTAACAATGTGACTTTACCTTCAGAGGTAAAGAGAGATTTAAATGAAAGACAGCAGTATAAACTGGAAAAAACTTGTAAAAAACATATTTCATAATCTATGTTATGTAAAAAGTAATTGCCACTCTTTTTGAATCACACATTTTTCAACTGAGATTCACTACCAAGCCAATAGAAACTAAACAGAAGCTTTCTGCCAACATGGGTTGGGGTGAAGATCTCCCATTCTTATAAGCGTGTAAAAGTGATTGTAAAAGTTGTACCCTTTACAAAAAACCCTACAGATTCCAACGTGCTACCATGTTTGTTTAACAACGATGAATCCAAAATGGAAAAGCTTGTGAAATACTCGGCAAACCCAAGAGACCTTGAAGTGCTTTCTATCAGCAGGACTCTTCACAAGCACACTGTGAACACACAAGTCTGAATCTAATGGATGCATGCAGCAGTCATGCAAACACAGGAAGTGATCCTCCATTACTTGCACATAAAGTATGAAACTCATTACAGAAACCACACAGACACCACTTTAAACAGAGCCACCTTTCAGCCATGCTAACTACATACGATCAATGAATGCTCTCTCTCTCTCACACACATACAGACGCCTATGTAGGCAGCTAGCATCGTGCTTTACTCCAACACTTTAGTCTGACTTGTGTTTATTGTCTTTTATTTTAATTTAATTCATGCTTTTCCAAAGAGTTCCTCCTGGACCCCAACTAGGACCACTGACCTCCATTGCACCAGATGGGACTAATTTGGTAAGCTTCACTTTAGGGAACAGCTGATGTGAATCATTCAGTGGTAAAACAGAGTTCAGCATCGCAAGTGGAAAATCAGATTTTTGTGACACAAAAACTGTTCTCAAAATGTGAAGAAGAAACATAACATTTGGCCAGTGTTTCCTGCACAGAGCGTGAAGCAAAGTGCGGAAGATCTGAATGTGAAAATGTTCAACTTCTGCTTTGAGTAAATATTTAGGATAACAAGATCAGATAAAAATTTCCTCAAAATGAAGTGGATTAGATGATGACCATAGAAATTATGTGAAAGCTCGGTGGGAAAATTGCATGTGTTCTTTAAAAAGCTGTTCTCTTTTTCTAATTCTTACTGACTAATACCAAAAGTCCTTAAATATCCCAATCACTAATTCTGACTTTGCTGCTGAAGTGAGGACTAAATAAAGCTGAAACCCGGCGATGAACCGTACATTCATGGCAGGCTAGAGTTGAGCCGTCAGACTAACGCTGCCTCCTACTGGTGACACTGACTGATACATAATCATAAATCAATTACACAGCAGCAGAATTCCCTCAGAAAGAAAATAACAGAGATATAAACTATTTAGGATGTCAAATTACAATCAACTCAAAAACCAGAGAAAATAAATGAGTTTAAAACAAACATTTAAATGAATCTATGCTGTGAGCAATGCAGATACGTAAGCTGTTCTATAGTTTTGGGGCGACCACATGTGCATTTTTTGGGGGGATTTGCGAAACAAAACTTATTGACCATTAAAGATGAGACAAGCTCTTTTTTAAAAAGTTAAAAGTACAATCTATGATCAGTGAGCCTTTAGTCGTCTCTGCTGTCAGAAACACTGAATTGATTTTTATTTAGCTACTTGAAAGAGTCACACTAAAAATACAGAAGAAATAACTTATTTAAACATAAACATAATAAAATACACAATTTTTCTAGCATTTTCTCCCTAATTTTTGTTGCTCTCTTTTCAGAATGTCAGATCTGCAAATACAATAAGTCATGAGAGGATATCTGGAAAAACAGTCTGGTAATAGCGAGGCCTAAAGCAGCTCTTCTGTGTTTAATCAAAGCCAGGAAACCTGATAAGCTCTGCCTCAAAATAGAAGGACATTAAGTTCTTCACTCACAGCTTCGAGATAATATCTTAGCACAACCAGAAGGTCTGGAGGAGGCAACCAGCATCTGACATGTGGAAGAATGATTAATTTGGAAAGAGACAACACTAAGAAACTACGGAGCTAACGTCTTCCAAAGTAAACTCAGACTAATGGAAACGTCCTGATAAAGTCATCGCTCATCGTTTGGTTAAGGTGACGGCTAATAAGTCAAAGTAATAAGCTTTTATTCATCTGTTTTGGAGAAATGTTCCCTCAGAGATTGCTACCCACTCTTAAACACATACTGAACAAAATAACACAAAAGTTAAGTTTGCTATTCTCTTATGAAGTATTTAAAAACGTAAGTAAGCTTTAAATTGTTCAGTGGGAGGGAAGACTACTTTTACAACACTCTTACTTGTGGATGTTAGACCTTTGGGTGAGACAACAAAAGAAGACAAGCTATCAAAATCAGACATTTAAAAAGTGTCTGCAGTTTTATGAGTGGAATTGGAGTAAACATTAAAGGAAAAAAATAAGCATGTGAAAGTTTGGATTTGTGAGCTATTGACCACAAATCCTTGTCGCCGCCAAAACACAAATCAAAGTTAAAGTTTCTTATTTCAATTTCCACAAGTTAGTAACCCTAGCTTTCAAATATGGTATACTTTTAGGACGAGGCTTAAAACTTCCCTTTTTGATAAAGCGTATAGTTGTAGTGGTTCAGGTTATCTCTGTAACAAAACAACTTCAAATTAAAATCATTAGTTAAATCCTGATTTTCTTAGCTAACCCTTTGCTGTCCTTGCATGAATAAAATATTTAGCATCACATCCGCAGCCTTTGTTTGTGCCAATGCTTGACCTGATGAAAATAACAAGAGCTTCTCTCCAATACGCTCTTGTCGCAGTCGGACCTCCAGGGACAATATGGCCGTTGCATCCTTTGAGTCCCTGAGCACAAAGTGCTCATTAAAATATGCAATGCAAACATGAAAACAGCTTTCCAAAGCCACTCTGTGCTCTGTCAGTCATCTGTCAGCCATTGTTATGCTCCTAATCCCACCGTTGACAGTAAGGGTCATTTCCACCACCAGGGACTCTGAGTTAATCACAAGGCTCAAATTAGCCCAGTGCTATTAAAACACCCTGCAAATGGTTAATTAATTGACCTTGGTGCTCATTAAACAATGCACGGTTACAATGCATGATCAATGGCCGCCAGCGAGCTTTCATGTTCTGTGAGCAGATGGGCTGCGGCCCCCCTCGGATGAAACCATAACTGGATGACAGTGAAGATGCCGTGACCATGCTTTATTTCTCAGACAGATGGATATGTACAGTCCCTCAACCTCTCCGCTCCTCCCCCCTCAACGTACAGCAGAAGTTTCTTTATTTTGTTGTTGCTTAATCTTGTGGTACAGTATAGTTAATCCTGTGAGCCAAAAATGGAAATTTTTCTCTTTTAAATCACAAGTAACTTAACATCACAAGTGTTAATTTGAGGATAAACATATGTTTTTGAAATGTATGTTTAAAAAATAAACAATTGAGAATACTTATTGGTTTGACAAATAGAAATCTTGCATGAATTTTTTATTTTTTTTTTTCCATTTGTCAGACCAATTTTTTATACATTTATTTATTTTTACAAATTGACCAGAACACATGTATGGGCTGTCTTTAAATCTTTTTCACAATTTATTTATTTTTTACTGCTTTCTAAGAGGGACGTTTTTTGATCATTTAAAAAATAATCAAATCTTAGATTTCTATTTCAATCTTTTCCAATACAACATATGTCATCCAGTCAAAAGTCCCTTTTTTCCAAATGAGAATTTGTTTTTCTTTCTGTTTTTCATCCCACAAGAAGATACGTGTCATATAATGTCAACATGTCATTGTGTAAAATTTTCCTCCCCCTTGTTCCGGTATAATTACACTGGAAGACAAAAGAAGCTCTGCTTTTAGCACACCCATCTACCTCATTATCCCTCATCCTCCCTCCTCCTCCTCCCCGACTCATCTGACTTCTGTTCGTTTAAAGTCCCCAGACTCTCCCATCCCCCAGCCAAGCAGAACCACTCAGCCTCTATGGGACAAGCAGCCAGTTTGCTGCTGCAGAATCAGCTGATTTATACAAATATATAAATAAGTTATACAAGTATACAAATCACTCACCATACAAAAAAACTACATATTTCTTGTTTCTTTTGTGTACACCGTCACCAGTCGCAGTAAAACTACAGGCTCATCCAATCGCAATCATAAATGCACCAATACTCATAAGTAGGCAACTTTGGAAAGCTGGAACAATCACACCAATGTTATATTTTTCTCACTTGAAAACCAAAGTACTTAGCTGATATTTTATCTACCTCTGGCTGAAATTGTTAACCTGAACATGGAGCAACAGTTTCTAATTTTGCTACATATTCTTACTTTAAAGTTGTTTAAATAGGTTGACCAAAGTTGAAAACATATGATGTGACATAAAGTTCATGAAAATGGGTACCATTTCATTGCAATAAGTGGTTTAAACGGCTCATAAATGGCAGCCAATTTGAAAAAATTCGAGTGGCTGATTAAAAACATACGACCTGAGGAGCGAGCATGCAAATTTTTATTCTTATTATCCAGACATAAAACATTTTTACAGTAATATGCTGCACTATGGGTAAAGTGGTTGAACCAAACTTCACGCCTGAATTGTTTCACACTTTCGGTTTCCTGTCGACTCTTCTTTTAGGGTGTAGCTGATGAATATTTATGGCTTAAAAGTGGAAGTGGGAAGAAACCACATCCTGAGTCACCATGTTGACAGTGACGTCAGAACCAGACCAGACTTCTTTCTTTTTCGTTTAATGAGAAATCCTACGACTTGATAAGCGAAGCAGGTGCAGGAGTCACTGAAGTGTTGAGAGAACTGGTGAAAGAGCAGCATCATGGAGGAGCACAGCAGACAGGTTAGGGATGAAACCATGAAGAAGTCTAAAGCAGGGTTTAGGTTACACTAATAGGGTCATTAAGGTCACATGAGTCTTTGACCCACCTCCCATCTTTCGAGTCGTTTGGATCGTTAAACTCAAAACAGAGGAAGCTTTTCCATCTAGCCTCTTAGGATCCTTATTACTGTACCTTTAAGGTGTAGGTTTAATCGAAATTGCGTGTTTATGCATGCTTAGATCCAGGACAAACATGTTTTGAGGACGAAAAGATTTATTCTGGACTACAAATCATTGTTTATTTTATCTAATACTTTCATTATATCATATTTGAGTAATTGTGTGACAGTTTTGGGGTAATACGTACAAAGCTTACAGCCGCTGTACGCAACACAAAAGAAGCCAATTGGAATACTACATAAAGTGGGATCTTGGGGACATACAAATCCATTATTTTTGAAAACAAATGGAATCAAACCTTTGTGAAATGTCACAAACAAGCTGCAGAACACTTGGTTGTAATTCTAGGTGGTCCTCGCAAAGTTTGTTAAAGTTATCATTATTTAGAGTTGGACGTCGCTGTAGATGAGCTATAAAGAGTAATCGCTGTGACGGAACCATTAGTTAACATTTTATTGCTGAAAATCTCAAGTTTCTATTTTCGTAATGGGAGCCTCTTTCTCCCCCACCAACTCTCAGCAGCTGAGCCAGACTTCTGTCTTTTTGACGTTGTTCTTGGTGTAGGACTAGTAACACTCCCCAGGAGATGAATGCACATGAACCAAAAGTGAAAACACATAAGAAAAGAGAAAGCTTTACTTACATATAGATTTAATGAGGGCTGCACAGTGGCACAGTTGGTAGAGCTGTTGCCTTGCCTTGCAGCAAGAAGGTTCTGGGTTTGATTCCCAGCCCAGGGTCTTTCTGCATGGAGTTTCCTCCCACAGTCCAAAAACATGACTGTCGAGGTCTCTAAATTGTCCCTAGGTGTGAGTGTGTCTCCAGCTGGCACTCACTGAGAGCGTCTGTAATCAGAACTGTGACTATAATAATAATAATAACAATAATAATAATAATGGAGGAAGTTGGGTTGCGGTCTGAGAGAGGAATTCAAATGATTGAATGGTTGTGTCTGCGACGGACTGGCGACCTGTCCAGGGTGCATCTCGCCTGGAAGGTTTGCTGGAGATAGGCACCACCAACCCTCCTGTACAGAGAATGGATGGATGGATTTAATGAAATTTATTCAGTCAAATGGTCCAACATTGGGTGAAGACTTTGTGTGACGTGGCCTAAAATGCCCTAATTCATGACCTCATTTCTGTAATACTGTTGGAGTACCTTAGAGTGGATTTATTTACACCAGCCACATGAGTAACTCAGCAATATGATTTAAAGCTCTTGAGCAAATTTCCCCATAAAAACATCTAGCAAAGCTAGATTGTAACAAAAATGTATAGGCTGAATAACAATAAAATTACAGATTTGAAAAGATTTCTCTTTGCCTTGTTTAAGCTAATTATTGTTGACTCTTCAAGGCAGTGGTTCAAATTTGAATAACTTTCAAAAGCGAGGACTCAAATCACTATAGATGTAATAAATGTATCCAGATTTACAAATATCATTTCAGCAATGACATCACATGTGCTTTGTCTTTAGTCAAACGAGTATAAACAGCCTCACCCCCCCTCTCCCTAGCAGCACAGGCCAGCTGTCTCTCCTTCAGCTTTCAGCTGACGCCGCATCGGGGAATAGGAAGGGTACGAGTGAAGACGGGTGGGGGGTGGGTGGATAACAGCTGAGCAGATGAAGTAGCCCCTCCCGGGTTAGCAGGGGATGGGCTTTTTTCTCAGCCACCCGCGGCCGCGCAGCTGCTCAGGCACCAGTTGTCCCGACCACGGCACCAAACGTACCGGGACTTCCTTCGCCGTAGCGGCTGGCTGAGGACGGCATTCAGGTGTTGCACTGTATGGAACAGCTGACACTATGGGAATAACCCCACTGCCCTCCACCACCACCACTCCAAAACTACCCCAGACACAACATATGTGGAAATATACCAGTTTGTTGATATCTGAACACTTGTATGTCGAGGCATTCAGTTGATACAGACAAATAAATTGGTGGTAAGTAATGTGACTCAGTTGCATTCGGTGAGCTACAAAAAGGTTTCTCACAAGAAGCATTTCATGTCATGGTGACTTAAAGAACTCTTTCAAGATTCTCACAGCCTCACTGTTACAAAATATTTTATTGACATCACATGACTAAACTTCTGAATCTGCTAATCGGCACAACTGGCTACATAAGACTCCACTGCTGAAGAAAAAGCTTATCCAGGCTCATTTGAAGTTTGCTGCGTACCTTTCTTACTGGCTACTGCATGCAGAGAAAACATAGGCCTGATGAAAACAGGTTTTACTTTTTGATTGTCATTGAAAAATGGAGGAAAAGTAGCAATGTACTCCCCAAAACACCACACCTTCCCTAACCCTAACCCCCACAACAATGAATCGTACAACCAGAGCTACAATCACCTGGTTCAATTTAAAGTACATTCCTGTGTTAGGAAATTAGATGTTGTTGGTTATAAGAGCTCATCTTATATTTCTAATTATAATTGCAGCATTTCAAGATCAGTGAACACAAGACGAGGAAAGCAGAACTTTGCTTGTAAAAGGATCCAAGGGTTCTTCAGTCTGACCTCAGCAACGGTACCGCCGTCTTCTGATCTTCTAAATGGGTCCATTTGCACAGCTGGATAAACAGAGCAGCACTAAGGCCAAAAGATCAGTGTGCAGAGACAGGATGCCTGACACCCAGTCAGATTTATTCAGCTCTTACGCAGCTCAGACATGTTTGCTTAAATTTATGATTTTTTTTCTTCTTTCGACATTCATAACACAGTTATATACTCCCACGTCTGCTAAATTTATCATTTATCTTAGCTTAGTTTAATGTCTCGTTATCAAAAAATGCACTATTTGAACAAGTTGGTAGATTTGGTATAAAACACCAAATTTTCAGCCTGGTGACGCATCGCTTTGACCAGTGTTATGTAGGATTGCTGCATAAGCAGTTGTAAGTTTTAGAGATTGAAATGGTAGGATTGGGTTTCAGCTCTTTCATATAGGGTAAAGATAGCTGTGCGTGCGTGCGTGTGTGTGTGTGTGTGTGTGTGTGTGTGTGTGTGTGTGAATGCTGGAGGGAGGTGAAGCCCCCAGATGGTTGATGGATGGGAAGAGTTGTTTCTCTTTTTATGAGCTGAGCTCAGGCAGAAACACATCAACATGCCACCGAGGGTCAGACCAGCTGACGCTAAATTAAATTACACAGCAATTGCACGAAATAAAACGGCACATAAAACAACACTAATTCAATTTGAAGTCTAAAGCGATCTGTATTTGCTTTTCAGTTCAGTGCCTCCAAGTGGCCAGAAATCAAAAGTAAATGCAGATTTAAAGTTGCTAAAAATGTATTAGAGCAGATGAACTTTGACATTTTTTAAAGGGATTTTTACAGTCGATGTTGTGGTATTTTTTAATTTTTATTTTCTAACAGCATTGGTGCAAATATCCACAATATAGATATTTGCACAGATCAGAACTTTATGGCTAATTACTATTCTCCGTTTTTATAAAACTTTGATCTGATGCGAGTTTCTCCTGAAAAACTGTAACTTTAGAAAATTTAAGAACAGCTTTCAAACATTTCTTTCATGCCTTCCTAATTAATTCCTTCATTAATTATTCATATAAGGAGTAAAAATGACATCACACCCTTTGTAAGAAAAAGTAATCACTGTAAAACATTAATCCTTATTTTTAAAGCTACAGCATCAACATTTTTTTTAAAAAGTCTGGTAATTATATATTAGTTATTAACATAGTAAGTTGGATTACTAACAGTAAAGGTTCTGGAAAAAGCAGATCCTTAATTCAAAGATATCCACACGACTTCAAACATTTCCAAATCAGAGACCGAACGCTCAAGAGGATAAAACAGGAACTTTGCTGTTGAATGTTCAGCCTTCCTGTTTTCTGTTCAAAGTCTTGCTCTCTCAAAGCTCTTATTTACCCAGACATCTCTTAAGATATATGTTTATATATTTGGTTATTCAGTTACAGAATAAATCAGGAGTTATACAAATTGGGAATTGGAGATTAGAAATTAAGTAATATGGTTTAATCTACACTTTTGCTATTTAATACATTAGATGGTTCCTCCAACTACTAATGCAAATTTACTGCAACCTGCAAGATGAAAGCATGTGATGCTAAGCTATAACATTTACTATAACATTTAATTTTGAAATAACACAATCAGGGCAGTAAATAATCCAAAACTGTCCAAAAATATAAATTTTGCATTTGATGAAAAAACTCTGTAAATATGTTCTACCCAAAACTCACATTAGCTTCACGTGTGTTTTAATAAGCACCTTTTTCCAATCCAGTTATTAATCAGTTAACTGAAAAAATCAGCTGATCAGCCCTACAATTTATTGATATCACATGTTGATAGAAGTATTTTGTTTTGTAGTTGTAGATGCTGCAAGTGATCGAGCATCTGAATTCTGTTAATATATTTTATTTATTCTTATTTTGAAAAGGAATTCAATTATTTATTCATTTGTGTCCTTTAATATATTTC
>NW_015113338.1:72985-125175 GCF_001443285.1 Poecilia latipinna
TCTAAAAACAACAGCATCCCAGAGGGACTGACTGATTAGAGACGGTTTTGAATGGGTTTTGGGAGTTGGGGAGTTCTTTGGCTTGGTTTACTCCCAGATCAGATTCTCCCAACCTTCACAATCAGCTGCACCCATTAATCACAGAGGCTACCAGACTGGGAGCTCTGGACCAACACGGACGGTGCAGCCATGGAGGAGGACGAGCTGCGGTCACCTGCCTCTGCAGTCACACCTCAGCAGCTCACTGTGAACAGAACAGCAGGCCGGCAGCTGGGGTGCGGCTTCCTCTGTGTGTAAAGAGGAGCCTCTGTTTCCGTGCGTTTTCCTCAAGACGCCTTTTGTCGTGAGTGAAGAAATAAAGGAAGTCGCAATGAAACAAAAAGAAAAAACCCACCTGTAATTTAAAGGAAACGAACCTTACAGACATCAAAGCACAAAGGAGAACAAGATTAAGTTAGAGGAAGAATTTGTTGCTCTGGTGATCAAAAGCTTTATTGCTCTGAATTGATCCTGCTGATTCACAATAGTGTTACACCTGTCAGTCACTTTTCTTGCTTCTGCTTTGTTTTCAGGGAAAATGACGGTTTTTTTATTTTCAAATTTGAGTTCTGAAGAGTCATAAATGTCTCAGAGAGAAATAGAGCTAAAATGAATGTTTTACACCCTCTTAAAACTTTTCAGTTTTACACGCAGCTGTGCTGGTTAAAGTGTGACCCTCTCAGAGGCTTTTCCACTGAGAGAAAAGTCTTATTTTTGTTAAGTATAATCCTCTTTAATCCTTCACTCTTCTCCGTTTAAAGTTTAGAGATTAGACGAGATTATCTTTGATTTTTCAAGTCAAGAAGGTTTTGACGTAAATGAATAAATTTGGAGCTCAGAGGAAGAGGAACTGATCACCAGCTGGTTAACAAACGGAGGACGGCTCTCCGTCCAACCAGGAGCTCATCGATGATGGAGAACAGCCTGCAGAGCAATGGAAGAAGTCCAAGTCTTCCATAATTATTTTATGGCTGCTTTTGGTGTCCAAGGAGCCATCCTTGGGGCCATTTGTGGCTCTTAAAGTGTGGCCCTTGTCCACCGTTAAAGATTTACTAACTTATTTTTACCAGACTGTTAGTTTATTTATATGCTTAAAACATCAAGAAAAAAAAATGATGCAGATAAATTAAAATCGTCTTAAAATAGGAAACTACAACAACACAAACCACTAATTGTTTATTGACCATGTTTTGCTTTCATTTTAATTTGGTCCAAAGCGCGGCCCGGGGGCCATTCGTGGCCCTTGGATGAATTTTCTGTGGCCCCTGATTGCAGTTCAGGAATGGCACAAATATGGTCTTTCAGCATTTTTTGTAATTTTTTTTTATAATGGAAAGTTTATATTTTCTTACTGAAAATGTTAAATATAACACAGAGATTTATTTTTGCTTATTTTTATCTCATAAAAACATTCAACGATTTGGGCATACCATTCATTTTATAGACTTACAAAATGTAAAATAATGAGTCCACACTGTTAAGTGACTGTAAACACTGAAATGTTACAGGTTTTATTTACTGTTGTGCAGGTAAAAGAGAAATAATTCACTATGATATTTTTGGATTCTTAAGGGGGTAAGAAAGGAAAATGTTGGCCCCTGAATACTTTCACCTTGGTGATTTTGGCCCTTTCTGCAGAAAGTTTGGACACCCTGACATAGCTCCACAAACTTTTACTGTTTGGCTGAATAAGAAGGTTAAAAAAATAACTTTGTATCATGTTCTCCTAGCCTGGAATACCTCCAATATGAAATCAGGTCAGCAGGTTCCATTAAGTGTTAAGTTTTGCATTCAGAACTGTTTTTGCATTGTTCATAGCAAAAGAAACAAAACGTTTGTGTCCCACGATTATTTTTAACTTGACAGGTTGGAAAATGTTTGGACGCCCCAGCATTACGCCACACAGCAGGATCCTGTCGACCCCACACACAGATCTCAGTGTGTGGCCCGGTCCCGGTGCAGCGCTGCTCTGTGACACTTCAGACTGCGCTTCCTGAGAAAGGTGAGAAAATCTCCACCGTGGATGGATGGCTGCTCACACGCAGCAGCAGTGGAGCCATTTAACCCAGGAGGCTGGGAGGCACTGGAGTCCAGACAGGTAGGCAAACAATGTGATGTCATGAAACGCAGGCGATCAGATTCCTGTAAAACGATGAGAGTCCAGACGCGTTCACTGAGACTATAAAGTGATACAATAATTTAAATATAGATAAAATATATGTGTATGTAACAGACATTTATTAGGTATTAAAGTGTGTAAGTAATTTAAAAATAATTTTAAAAGGACAAACCTCATTATGGGACGATAAACTGTAGTAAAGAAAATAAAATATATATTTTTAAAATGCTGAAATAATTTTGTGTAATTTTAAAAGGTTTTAAAACATCTGTGATATTAAGTAGTGACTTCAGCATTTATTTTATGTATTATAAATCACTGACATATGAAATTATTATAAAAACAAAACAAAAAAAATATATATATATATAATTATTTCAGAACACTCAACTGTTAAAAGTCACCTTTAATTGTCATATTAAATGAATGTATTTATATGAATTAATCAGACATTTTGGTGGAGATCCATTTGATCAAAACAGATGCAATACCATGCTCTTTATTTTTTATGTTTTCCCCCACATCCTTTGAAATATCTTCAATATTTTATCCAAATCTTAGTCTTTTAAATTTGGTTATTGATTTGTGTTGTAAACTTAAAACTTTACCACTGGACTGTTTTATGTTGTATATTTATTTAGGGAATGTGAATGCAAATACAGAAACTGTAGACGATGGTGATTTGAAGGGTGCAAAAAACATGTTTATACATGTAAACATGTTAAACTTTTAATTTGTAAAATGTTCAGAACTGAAAAAATCATCAGTAGAAGTGCTGCAGCATTTTGAGGTGAATAAATATCTTAATCCATCTTCATCTACTCCACTGTACTCCATTCAGAAATACATAACATACTGTTATGTATTTCTGTTATGTATTTCACTAAATGTTCATTTAGTGAACATTCGGCATTCAGAGGGACGGTAAATCATTCCAGGATGGAAACACAGGACAACCTTCAACGTGTCGTTAAGACCTCACACTGAGACGGAGGCCAGCAGCTCAGCTCTCTGTTGACACGTGGGTGTAGGTGGTGGGCTGAGGCGCTCCTCCGCTGTTCCAGGGCGTGTGCAGACCACACAGGACAAATCAAATCTGTCACACAAGGTGACCCCAAGAAGGAAGAGGTGTTTTGTGTTGATTGAATTTCATTTGGTTGTTATTTTAGCTTGACTGCATGAGGGGAAGCTCCAGGCAGATACTGACTGTAAAACATACATTGTAAGATGATGCAATTTTATGGACAAAAAGAAGTAGCTACTATATGTTCAAAATATCTCACTTTTGCTTCAGAAAGGCACAAACTAAGTTTCATAAACTAAGAATATATGTTGAAGTTTGGTTTGAGAGTGCCTCTTCTATACACTGTGAAACATTTTCACAGGAAAACTCTGGCAACTGTAAATATGTAAATTAATGTACAGTGTAATTTACATTAACAATCTGTTAAGTCTACAAAAATTGCATAACAAAATTAAAACGAACCACAACTAACCAAACCCTATCATGTAGAAAGTGCAGCATTAGGACGTAAAGTTACTTATATTTTCAAAAACAACTGAAAAAATGTGTTCTACTAAAAATTCATTCTTATTTTTTTCTGAGATAACCAGATTTATCTAAGATAGCCATTTTATAACATCTTCATTCTATTTTCTGCGAGAAGGAAACTTATTGTTCAAATAAATTCAAGATAGATAAAAATTTGACTTAAAGTTATTACTTTGGAACATACGATGAGACAAACATGATGCTTTTTGAATGTACAATGTTCTCGTTTTCGACTTTAAACAGCAGCCAGTCCGTGATTTTTCTTCTACTGTCGACACCTACCGGTACCGGCTTCGGTCCTGATCCGGGGGTCAACAGATGGAGACATGGTTGCATTCCTGAGCAGTTGGAGTCAACAGCGCAGCAGATGCGTTGCTTTTATTTCGATGTGTTCCTGCGGGTCATTTGGAGGTACGGCAGCCCGAGCGGGGACAAAGAGCCAAGGGCAAATATCTTGGCTTTGTGGGGACAACAGCTGGGAGGAACTGACCGGGCAGCCGTTTCACTTCATTAAAGACTCAGCATGAGAGCAGCAGAGGCTTTTGGAGCTCTCCCCACTCTCCTCCCTCCTGTCTGTCGTTACATGCACATGTACGCATATCCACTCCCCAAAGGAGATTACGAGGAGCCTTTTCACATCTCTCCGAGGTGTTGTTTCACAGGTAGAAGGATTCTGTGCTTTAAAACTACATTTCTACTTCTCAAGACCTAAAATGAGAATTTTTGATCCACGCTTGTCGTATATAATGGAAAAGTGCTGCTCTTCTGCAACAGCGTCTTTGCTTTCCTCCACTTTGCAAACAGAAATTCACCATTAACGCGGGTATTGTCTTTTCATCAAAGCTATACGAAAGACAAACTTTCGTCAGTATACCAATGGCATGTAGATTGTGGTGAAACTTTAATGCTTGAACCATTAGAAAAATGTCCCGAGATTCTTCTTCTTTTGAACTGGTTCAAACAATTTCTCCTGGCACAGCTGGAAGGTGTGTTGCAAGATCCAGTGCTTGGACCTTTTCTTTTTTTGTATAAATCCCTTGGATTGTGTAAAAGTCTAAGTGTTGTCTTTGTATTGGATGAAAAAAGCATCCTATATTTTGAAAAGTTCTCTAGAAATTAATACGTCCTCCTAAAATACTCTACACATCACTGAAGCATAATGGATGCAAATCATTTGTTGTTATTGTTTTCTTACTTGCCTACATCTTATGAGCTTCTGATCCCGTTACTTAAGGTACTCACCGGTTCTCTTTTAACCCTTCCAGACTGAACGGATCGGCGACGATCCAGTCAGATTTACGGTACCGTAATTCTGCCACACGTTGAGCTATCTTACAAATTCAAACGGTTTTCTAAAGGAGAGACGTTGCGCTTTCCAGCCAATATCGTGTTATTACGGTAATTTCACCCCCGCCATAGCAGGGAGTGAAACTAATCTGATGAAACAGTGTTTTAATAGACGGTAAATTGTGAAAATAACTTGCTAAATATTGAAAGTTCCAGTTGTTATGGTTAAATGGGCAATATATATTTCCTCACAGGGGATTTTTAAGAACTACGTACAATTAAAATAAGCAAAAATACCCAGGCGGACATTGAAACTTAGGTCTTATAAGGTTAATAAAGCACAAACTAAATATTATCCAATTCATACACAAACATGTCTGCCTTGTTGGCATCGACACACCACCGACTTCATGATTTGCTCTTTTGAGCGAGTGATGGACTGATCCCCCCTTAGTGTCACAAAAGAAAACACCTGTTAGAATCTGCTTAATCCCAGCCAGCGGCGGTGCTCCCTGGGCTCTTAGGGGCCCCGTTTAATCCGTACAAGGGCACCAGGCCAAGGCCAGGGCAGATTAGACCCCCAGCATCCATCCATCCATCCAAACATCCACCCCTCTACACACGCACACACACACACACACACACACACACACCTCTTAAGTCTGCCTTATACAACAACTGTTTGAACTGGCTTCTTAATTTGCCCATCCGCCCCCCACCCCACTCACTAGCCCAAAACTCACTAGTCCCACTCCCACAGCACTCCGTCCCCACCTCCTTTCCCTCCCTGGTGGGATTTAAAGCCCATTGATTTGTTGATTTCTCCTCTTTTGTTTGCAACCAGTGGAGTGTGAACTGGACATCCAGGGTCCAGAATACAGTGCCAGAACTTTTGGCATGGCAGATTAAGGTCCTAATCTAGACATCTGTGAAGGTGGAGTCCGCCTTCTCCTTCATGGTTATGGAGGCCAGTTTGTGAAGGTATCAACTAGCTTTTTATCTGTAAACCGACGGTTTACAGATAAAAACCGTAAACCGGTTTTTATCTGTCACTGGAAAAAGTTATTCCAGTGACTTTTTTTATTAGTCACTGGAATAAAAAAAAACAATGGTGCAAACAATTTATGATTATGATAGATGGAGTAAAGATAAACAAAAACATTTGAATCTGAACTTGAAAGGATGATTTATTCCCGAGTCTCCGCCTACCGCATAAATTCAGATGAAATGATTAAACTTTTTGTTTTCAGCATGCACACGTTGTCCAAATATTTCTCACCTATAAGTAATTTTTAAAATAAAGTTATGATCCAAAATTATGATTATTTAAGTAAACATAAACAAGCTCAACGAGAAAGTTAGGAACTTTTCAAGCAAATTTGAAAGATAAAACACATTTTTTCATGACAAAACAGATAAAAAAATGTTTTTTTAAAAGTGAAATTAACTTTTGAAAAATTATTTTGTGAAATCTTATATTGAATAATTTTATTTTTCTAATGAAAAGTGGTCTAATTCTTTTTTTTCTATTGTAACTATATGTGACTGAACAATGAAAAATAATGCCTGATTATTATGTGAAATAAAAATAATCCACTGCTTTCGAAACATTTATAGATACAAAAATCTGGATTCGAGTGCTTTGTATTCAGCCCTTCTTCACTCTTTTATCCCTCAGTATGTATTTTTTCATAAACAACAAAGTGCATGTTTCATTTTTCAAGGTTAAATTTTGAAAACCATTATCCTTTTTCTTTTACTTAAGTCATGCATGGGTTTATGTCGGCTTTTAACGTGAAAAAGTAGAACAATTCAACATGTCAGACATTATATTTTACATGCAGGTACATTAAAACTGTAACGAAATATTTAATGAATATTAGATTAAACATCTCAATTTTTGTAGTTTCTTAATGATAATGTTTCTTAGTCACCAGGGGGAAGTTTTGGGGAATGATTAATGAAAACCCAAATACTTAGAAACGTTTTTATTTAAAAAATTGTACAAGATGTTTACAGTCTGTAAGTAAAACTTTAAAAAAGCAGAATATCCTGCCATTGAATTAACAAATTTATCTGTGCTATATAATTTTATGCACCCTATTAAAGCAGTTCCTGTATATTTTCAATAAGACTAAAATGTTTCCGTAACAGGAAATGACCGGCTCAGTTAATAATACAAGAGTCATCTTAACTCACTTTCATCACCAAAGCTACAGAGCTCTAGTCTGAGATTAACTGTGTGATCGTTAGATGTTTACATTTAAATCTGTTTCTCCTCCTCTCCTTGAAAAATGTAATTTTCCCCACATATCTTATGGGTTTACGTTACAACTTTTTAAAATTTGCCCATTTCTATTTATCCGTGAATTAATTTTCCGATTCTTCTAGTGTGAACAACAGCAGTGCACCTTCAAACTGTTAAATCCAATCAGCACAACATGCATGTGTTTGGGCAGTAGGACAAAACCTATAAACGGAGGAGGAGGAAATGCAAAGTCCACACAGAAAGCTCTGCACAACTGAGTCAGTAGACGGTGTTACCCACAGCTACACCATGGAAGTCGAACTGACTAATCACATTACAAAGGGTTAATATAGCAAGGTTAGTACGATAATAACTTAAATATTTATGTCAAATATACATTTTGTATTAATACAATCTCCCTACATATGGAGATTACATAGTTAAAAATTACTAGCAATAATCTGAGTCATTTAGCCTGAAAAAAATGGGAGGTTTGACTTTCAAACCTCAGGTTATTCATATTTATAAATGCCACAGCTTTAGCTTTAGTTGGCAAGCTAAATATTTAGGTTGCTAGCTAAGTGTCCCATCCATTCATCCATTTTCTTTACACCCTTGTCCCTAGTGGGTCGGGAGGGTTGCTGGTACCTATCTCCAGTTAACGTTCCGGGCGAGAGGCGGGGTTCACCCTGGACAAGTCACCAGTCTGTCGCAGGGCGCTAGCTAAGTGTTTAGCTTACCTAAACACTTAGCTTACCTAGCTAAGAGTTTAAGTAAGTGTTAGAGATTTTTTGGTATTATCATTTTGTTATTACTTTAGTTCATATTCAGTCTAATGTTAATCAATAGTTAATCAACATTCAGTCTATAGATTATTAAAGTGTTCTCTTCCTTCTGTGTGCATAAACTGACCTGGAGGCCCCGTCTGCTTGTTTGTCTTCATGTGAAAGTTAACTGTGTGTTTCCCAGACCTTAAATTATGTTTCCACAGGTGCCTCCTTATCAACCAGAATACTCAGAAACTGCCTGTGTGCAGTAATATTTTGTCTCTGCTGTCTTTCTTCCCTATCCTCCCTCTTGTTGTTTGATAATAAAAGACAAGCTGTAACCAAAGGTCTTTAGAACGCTCAGTGAACGGCTTGGAGGAGCAGTTTGCTGAGTCTTCTCCTTTTGCAAAAGCTTGGTCAGAAAACTCATATACGTTGTCTGTGGTTCTTTTATGTAGGTTCGAGAAAAATACCTATCAGTAAGCTAAATACTTAGCTAGGTAAGCAAAGTATTTAATTAGCAAGCTAAATATTTAAATTAATTATTTAGTTTGAAGCTAAATATTTAGCTTCAAACAATGTATTTAGTTAACAAACTAAATATTTAGTGTGAAACCAAATATTGAACTTGCTAACTAAATATTTAGCATGCTAGCTATATATTTTATTTGAGGCTAAGTATTTAGCTTGCTAATTATTTTTCTAGTTTGAAACTGACATTTCTAAATGGACCAACATGATGAAAGTATGACTGAAAAATGAACCCCTATTTTTTCCTCTATCAGTCTCAATAACCCAAATTATTGCTGTTAATTTTTTACTTTGTAGCTTTAAAAATGTCACCCTGTTCCTATAAAGTTTCCTTCCGTTGGCGTTAAAGTGAGTAGAAGCAACAGATTTACAAAGCTTAACATCCACGGTTGACCGTCTAAACGGAGACGACGTTGTCACATGGCAGCAGCTGGCTGATGCCAATTTTCTTCACGTAATCGTTCTGCAGAGACAAATGCAAAGGTAAAGTCAGCAGCTTGCTCTAGGAATCAAAACACATTCAGTTAGAGCCACCATAGGTTAGCAGAGCTTTTTAACTGGCGGCGTGGAACGTAATGTTTAATGCTCGACACACAATTAGCTTACATGATCTTACATGTAAGCTACATGTAAGATCATGTAGCTTACATGTAGCTACATGTAAGCTACATGTAAGCTACATGTAGCTACATGTAGCTTACATGTAAAAGAAAAAGAAAAACATGCTTAATGTTGGACATTTTTCAGTCCTTACTATGTACTTGACAACGTTGATGTGGTAGGGTATTCCCCCTATCTCCTCACACTTCTTCATGTTCAACCTCTCCGGATCTCCAGGAGCCAAAACAGGCGAGCCCGGCTCAGCCTGCAGCAAAAAACAAAAAAAGCAAATAAAAGTTGGGGAGAAAAGAAGGAAATCTCTGCTCCTATTCAATCCACACAAAAAAAATACATTTACATATGCTGCTGCCTCTGCCCGCATTTTACAACTTAAAGCAAATTCTTAAGAGGCAGACGTCTGTTCCTGGGTTATTAAATAAAACATAAGCTAAAATACCTAAAGTGCTACTGCTGTTTTCTTTCGAAGCGTTGCGTACTCACAGGGTCCTGGTCTCTCTGGATGGAGAGCAGATCCGACATTCTCTCGTTGAATCCGGGAGCAAAGTTTTCTGGGTTGATTGCTACAAAACACTGACCCTGAAATCCAAAACGAGACAAATTATGAAGACAGTACAGACTACCTTTTTCACTGAAGCAAAAAACAATACATTTTGTTTATTCACTGATGTTTTTTCTTGTTTTTTTTAAAACCATTTGTCTCTGAACTTTATAAAGTTCCTCTTAGAGGAAAAAATGGCTTCTAATGGAATTACTGCTTGAGCATCTTGAGTGATCTTATTGGTAGAGCTTAAATTAGACGTAGTTTTTAATCGGCTACTAACAACATTGCAAGGCAAGGAAACAGGTTTATTTAAAAAGCACCATACATATCACAACAGGAATTAACAAGTGTTTAAACAGATCCTAGTATCTAAAGCACATTGCATAGACTTGTAACAATTAGTGAAAGACAACTTTAAAAATTAAATTCTAGTTTAATTTAATTCTAGTTTAATCTGGTCCTGGAAACACTGAACAAGTAGCCAAATCTAATCAGTAATTAACTTTGGCCTAACACCACCATTTTGAAAATATACCAGGACTCTGACAGCAGCATCACGGAGGAGCTGCCTCGTTGTTGTTTTTTTTTTTTTCTTTAACAGAGGCCACTAAAGACAGCTTTATAGTTTTTCTGTGTCTCATTTCAACAGGAAACTCATTTTCATGGCGATGTTTTAATATTGGTGATTGTTAAAGTTTAAAACAGAGTGCTTCTTTCTGTCCCTGCTTTCCTCAGACCAAATTTCTGACCTATTTGCAATAAACTGGAGGAAATTCTGACTCATCCACTCACTGGTGTTACAGAGAGACTGACTCACGGATCATAGCGGACTAAGGTCAGGCGACGACACAAATAAAAAGCTGCTTTATCAGCATAAATTTGGAAGCAGACATAGTTTTCAGTCATTTGAGAAGGGAGAGATCAATCATGTTAAATTTAAGTGGGCTCAGAACAAATCCTAGAGGAACCCCACAATCTATTTATAACTACTGAATGATACAACGTAGTCCCTGTTATAAAAGCTTCTCCATGACCTTCAGCACTCTGACCTCTGCAGCACTCGGTCTGCTATATACTCTTTAAAGAGGATTTTACAAACGGCACTGAAGGAAACTAGTTGGTGCCTCGGTTATCAACAAACAGAGGAATGTGACTGACTTGTATGTTTCTATATTTCTAAGTCAAAAGTGAAAACGGATAAAAACAGCGTGGACGTACCAGGTTGGCGACGCGGTCGGTGACTTTCCATGTGCGGACGTATTTGCTGTACTGGGCTCCAGCCAGGATCCCACAGAAGACCTCCACCATCATCCCAAGACCGTAACCTTTGTAGCCACCTGCATTCAACAAATGAGCCACGATAAACATAACTCCACCATTATGCTCTCCAACAGGTTCGTTCTCTTTCAGGATCAATGTCATGGATTCGTAAAGTAAAAGGTAAACCAAACCTGGGACTAAGATTTGGAGAGGTGATTCTTTATCGTGTAGCTTTTTGAACAAAACTGAGAAATAAACCAATCATAAGATACAGTAGACAAAGGATGGACAATATAGTCCATTTTTTACATCAAAATTACAGTTTGATCCTAATTTCTACAAGTAAAGATATTTATTGAATTTATGTCAAGATGCACATTTGTGAGACTAGATTTAACCCTTAGTGCCATCAACACATCAGGGATTGTGTGTTTGATTTAAACAAAAAACTATGTGGGAGTTTAATAATGGAATAATTATATAAAATTTTGCAGTGCATATTATTAAACCAGTAGCTTTTTAAGAACCTAAAGGAAAGGCGGGGAAACAAAGCTGAACCCTGTAAGTGAGAGCGTAGAAAACAATGTCTAGAATACCTAGAACCTTCTGCTTTGGTTCTAGGTTAGAGTGCTTCGTGTCCTAATATTGTTTTATTGTTAATTTGAATCAAACACTTTGTGGTCTTAATCCAGCCAAGGAGCAAGAATCAAGAGTCACATTGGAAGGACTTTTCTACCATCTGGTGGTCGGAGTGTGAAATATGCCCAGTGGTGATTTTGTTCAGTTTGTGATATTACAGTGTTAGATTTGATTACAAATACTGTGATGATAAAAATGCAATGGTTGTTCATGTGGATGTGATGTAATTCAGTTTCTAAGCCCAAATTCAGCAACAGAAGCATCCAGAAAATAATCTGCACACATTTACCCAACTGCGTCTGTAGATCCGATGCATCCAAATTAACAGTTTATATTCATTCATTGAATAATAATTTACTGTTGATAGAATTGGGGAATTGGAGAAAGATTAAAGTAAAGTAATGTTGATGTTAATTTCTATCATATTCTCCAACCTGTGGCTTCACTGCCACCGATGGGGACCAGTCCTCCTCCGGTCAGAACACTCTTTGGGTCCGTTGTTACGTGTCCCTCCGGGTCACACCCCCATCCATCAGGGATCGGATCGCCTCGCCTCTCATTTAGCTCCACCTGTATGTGCGCATTACATCAACCAGGTGAGAATGAAGACTTTACGTATATTTAACGCTGTTGATTTGATTTTAAATGCGATGCCTAATTTGACATTAACCGGGCCACTTACAGGTATGAATAAACGTTAACTGTATCAAAAGGTTGACTGACTAAGCTGGGATTCTCTTCAAAACGAGGTTTTTCAGTACTAATGTGCTGCTCTCTTTTTCAACAAACCAAAATACGTCAATGAAAGTCCGGCTCTCACCTTTCCGAGCGCTACCGCTGAAGTGGCCGTGTCCAGGACAAAGCTGTCGCCGTGTTCGGCCGGAGCCGCCACGCTCAGCGGGTTGGTGCCCAGCGTGCGCTACAGGGTGCAGTTTCACATTGTTTTTCCAAGAATTATATGTAAGAAAATGTACAAATCTAGGACATGCATTCTATATTGTGTTAAGGCTTTAGGAAATGCAGGGACTAAAGAAGGAAAAAGCCTCTCAGTTGGAGTTGCTGACGTCCAGAAGCATCACATATGGGTTTATTCTATGGATTGAATGACATTCTCACCTCTTTACCGCGTGTGGGGACCACCAAGGGGGAGGTGTTGGTAAATGACATACCCTGCAGAAACAACATAAAGACTGCAAAGACGACTGAAGACGTACTTCCCTTGTGTCGGTTATAAAATTAAAAAGTTTTAATGGAAAAAGGGAAGTCTCACTCACGATCATGTTTTCTTTCAGGGCTTGCATTGAATAATAACCAGCAATTCCAAAATGGTTAGAGCCTTTGAGAGAAGAGTGACATAAGTTTATCATCCATTTATTGTTGTTTTCTTTGCCTGCCTTTCTTCCCTAATCACCTATTAAGATATGTCTGCAATTCAACACGGCTAACCTGACTCTGTTTCCCAGCCTCTATTAAAACCAGAGAACATGAGGGACCCACCATGCGCCACCACCCAGCCAATGCCAACCTCTTTGGCCTTCCTGATAGCCAGATTCATGCAGAAGTTTCCCACGACTGGGCCCAGCAGGTTGTTCCCGTCCACCAGCGCTGTGGCTGCGCTCTCCTTCTCCACCACAGGCTCGCCCTCCACTGCACACACTCCTGTCTGTATGTCCTTCAGGTACATATCTGTCAGCAAGGACACGGGTTGTAAGCAGCACGCACATTTTAGGCAGGGATTATTACACAGCAGACGTCAAACGGTGCAACAGAACGACAAGCTGCTGTTATGGACACTGAAAGGTGGATATTTACAAGCTTCCACATCGACTGACCCATCCTGTTGAGTCCATGGCTATAGTGCCCCCTGCAGTCTGCGGTCACCAGCACCTCGGCTAGGCTGCTAGCATGATGGGGTTTGGCGCCCACGGTTGTTAGGCACCTCTCAATGAAGCTTTGCACCTCCTGCTGGCTAATCACGCATCTGCATGGGGGGAGAAAACAGGAAACGAGGAAAACGATCCTTTCTCTTCTCTGTGTTGACATTTTTTTTGTTGTTTTAATTTTGGAATTACAATTAAATTTGTGGAGCATGGAACATGAGAAACAAAGAGGAACAGAAGTACAAAGTGACAAAGTGGCGATACACTCCAGAGCGAAGCTTAAATCCAACAGAGGGTCAGCGAGTGCATCGCGTCGCGTCGCGTCGCACTGCTGCGCCGCATTTCTAATACAAACCAAGACACGTCAGCTGTCTTTTCGCTCGCTTTGAGTGCTGTGAAGTTGAAAGTGGCTCTGCTTCACTTTCAATTTCAATGGATTTCATGTAATGAGTAATTATAGAGGAGAGAACAATTCTGAACTGCAAACAAAATGATGGATGGTCTTTAACATGAGTTACAAATTAAACTCAAACTGTGGCGTGTCTTTGTATTCTTACAGTTACATCTGCAGATCTTTTGAGCTTTTTTTTTTTAACTAACTTTGCTTTAGAAATATTTAGGGGGGGTTTACACAGTCTTTGCAAAACAGCTCAATATCAGTCAGACTGGATAAAGCGTCTGTAGCCATGGATTTCCATTTGGTTTAGATCTGGACTTTGACTAGGACACTTTTTAGCTCAATATTCTAATACCTGACCTGAAGCTGTGGTTATATGTTTGGGGCCATTGTCCTGCTGGAAGGACACACCTCTGCTACACTCACACAGATGTTGAAACCTCCACATGTTTCATTCATGGATTGTGTGTTTAGCCCCCAGCATGATACTCCCACCACCGTGTTTCATCATCAGGATGGTTTGTTCAGGGTCGCTTTCGGTTCTGCTCTCATGAGCAGAGCAGCTTCTTCCATATGTTTGCTCAGCGTGGCTCGTGGAAAACCGAAAATAGAAACTAATTATTGTTTTTGGTTTGCCGGTCGATTTCTGTTCCATTTTTCCATGGGAAAAAATATTACCCAACTCTCCCGACGTTTCTGTTTGAATTGTGTTTACAATGTGCAAAAACAGTAAACTGAAACAGGAGAAGTTAGTGTAAAGATGCACAGAAATAACTTTCCATGCATAAACAGACCAGCTGCAGAAGCAGTTTCTGCTTTTGCTTTTCTCCAGAAACTCCTGATTAGTGGCCCCATCAATCTGCTGACTGTCATTGCTTCTCAAGCCTCAACCCCCCCCCCCCCCACCTCTCTCTCTGCTCTCTTCTTGACTCGGGCCAAGTGAAGTAAGCCTGGTTCTGCTCTATCTACAACCAGTCCTAGCGGGCTCTGTGGAGGGATGTTGGTTTCACAAATCATGCCAAGAAAAAAAGGCCCCTCCCACTCTCATCTGCACGCATTGGGTTAATGCAGTGGAGCTTGACGAAACGTTCAGGTTCGCCTCATTTTTAGCTTTTCGTGTTTGACTTTATAAGTACTTAAGTGAAAAACGCCGCGAGGTGCAATTCCCGACGATGCAAAGCAGACGCACGACGGGAATGCGTTACAAATTGATTACGTTTTCTGCAGCCAGACTGCTGTTTTGCAGAAGGTTTCACGGGTACAAAAAAAAAAAAAAAAAACGTGCAGTAATTCAGTAGCAAACAGAAAAGAAATGTAAGAGCTGTTCATGCAACTACAACACTTTAGAGTCCGTGGGAGTTGTAGAGGTAAGATCGTGCATGTTGGGGCACCACGCCGCCTCCTACCTATCCATCCTGCTCTCTTCTCCCCACAGCGCGATGCTTTGTCACCCGTGGCGCTGCTTGTGTCTCTGATCGGCTGATTTGAAAAATAAAACAAAAATGATCCGCAGTGCTGTGTAGATTAGAAGACGATCCGCGCTGGGAACGCCCCCTGTTAGCGCGTCGATCAGTCCGTCAGTTTGCCTCCGTCTCAGTGGGCGCCATCATCACGGGTTTCTTTCTTTTTCTTTTTCTTTTTTTTTTTTTTTTGCAATTTTTCGCGCTCCACTGTTAAACATGGGAGGGACTCTCTGTGTCTCATAGATCGCATGTTTTGATGGGGGGCCTCCAGAATAATGCTCGAGTTCAAGGTCTTGAATAGAAACTTCCTGGGAGTCTGGAGGGAGGAGAAAGACTCAAATGATCCTGAAACTGCAGAAACACTTTATGGCCGAAGAAAGGCGAAGTAAACAACATGAACGACCCTCTACAATGCTATAAAGTACTTACACCTCTGAATCTGGTTACTTCATAATTATCTCAATAATATTATTAATAAATGTTATTATAATTATATAATAATGATAGCAAATATTATTATTATTATTATTATTATTATTATTATACTGTTGTTATAAGGTATAATTATTAAGGCAATATGTACTATTAATAATAATATAATAAATATTATTATTATTATTATTATTATTATTATTATTAATATATATGGAATATATATGTATAGCCTTATTTATTATTATTAATATTAATAATATATAATTATTGAGTCATCAATTATTTACAATTGCTATATCAGCAGTAAAAATTGAAAGATTTATTTTTCATTGTTAGTCTTAAGCATATCCATCCATCTTTTCAAAAATGTTTCCTATCACATTACAGTATTATATTACAATATAACAGTTGTGTTTGGTATTCAACAGGGAGAGTCTAATCCAGATTATAACAAAAATTTTATCAAAACATTGTTTAGCCGTAGCTCTTCTAGATTTACCATGCGCCTCTCTGCTGCTTCATGGTTTCTTGCCGTGTCTCGGTAGGTTTGCAGTTGTGCCTTATTTAGTTGCGGCCATTTTTAGTTAATGGCACTTTGGTTTGGTTAAAGCAAGAGTTTTTACAACAAATTCCTATGTTAAACTTCCTTAATCTCCCTGCTGTGTCCATTAGTCTTTATGATCCTATTTCTTTACTTATTTAGTCTAATAAACCTCCGATGCTCACACAGACATGGATTCATAACGACATCAATCTGTACTACTAATTATTGCTAATTGATCAATTGCTGTGCATTTTATTTTGCAGGCATTTGATAAAAACGATTTCATTGTCTTATTTGATTTTGATCGACAACAAATACAAAAACTGTCTTGCTGATTTTAGAGACGTCTTTTTGTAGGAGGTCTGGTTTGACACCAGAGCTTTGGGCCTCGGTCCGAGGCTTTCTGCTGCTTCCACATTGCGCCATCGCCCTAGAAAAAAAAAAAGCTCCTGAAAAGAGCAGGAGGAAGTACGCTCCTCCTCCTCTTACTGTAGGACCCAATTCTATCCTGTAATTTCCCCTCAGACATCTGTAAGCATTTGCCTCAGACCACAGGAGGAAAATAGAAAGCTAGAAGCCCTGGGCTGTGATTTGGGCAGATATAAATAAAAGAGAAGCTACAAATGTGAAGGGCGTCAGAAGGAGCGCAACGTGAAATCACATGAGTGGCACAAGGAAAACCTGGGGAATCTTGGAGATTTAGCGTGGGGGTGGCGACTGGACTGCAGATCAGCTGAGTGGGTGTGTTTCAGGAAGAAATGGATGTTACATGTTAAATGTGTTGCACCACATAAGCAGGATTAAAGAGACAAATGAACAAATACATATTATTAGTCAAAGTGGAATTTCTTGATTTCTATGAACTTGACCTCAAACCTTCGTCATTGAATTGGAAACCTGCAATTTTGGACTTTATTTGCTTTTCTTTGTTTTATGGATGTAGCAGTAAACTGCGGGGCTGAAACTTTAGCTTAAGCGAGTCCAGCGACTCTGACCAGTCAGGAAGAGACAACTAGAGCCACGGCTGTCTCTTCTGAAATGTCTCACGTTCGGTCTGAGCGGTCGTTCGTTCAACTCAGAGCAGAACCAGCAGACTTGGACGGCGTCCCGTTCCGCTGCGGGCCTCCTGCATTCGGCCCTCTGTAGCGGTCTTCCTGGGCGGCTCCGCCTCTCATCCGAAGGGCACGTTCGACACGGTTCCCAGAACTGGACGTTTTGTGTGTACATGTAAAAATGCTAGTGGGCCAAACACACAGCTGGGAGCAGACCCACCCCGGAGTCGGGCCATGGAAACCCAAAATGATCGCTTTAAAGCTGGGTGTGGGCGCAGCGGCGGGAACCGCAGGAGCCAGCCGAAGGAACACCTCTCGGCACCTGTTCCCGTCGGCTGGGCGGGGACAGAAAACGACTCGGCTGCATGGAGATCTTGACATGGAAAGATAAATAAATCTCTTTTCGGTCTTTCTGTGATGTACTGTGCTAACATACAGTCTGATTTATTTATTTCATAGATTGAAAACAATAAGGAGATACAACAGAAAAATCTTCAAAGCACCAAACAACAAAAAAAAACTTTTAAAATGATGAAAAGAGAAGTATAAAGTAATGTGAGAGATGCTAGAAGGCGAAAATGAATTCACTGTCCGTTGTAAAACTTTGGCTCCACGTTTGTTTGTTATTTCAGTTCTCAATCTCAATCTATCCTGACCAACGATGGTTCCAACAACCGATCAAATTGTACTTCACATAAATACAATAAATACCAAAAATAAAGCAGAGAAGCTGGATTTAGTGACTGGCCATGACGTAGCCTTTAAAAAACCTTAGGATTTCTTTAGGTTTTGTGCAGTGGCATAAGCTGAAGTAGTTTTAGCGTAGATACATGGACATTGTCTAACTGAGAAGACACTGACAAACCTATGAAATGTAGACAATATCCTCTGACACATCACCACGTACCACAGCCAGGCACATTTTCAGTTAGAGTTGTTTTAGATCTCGACCACACAGGAACAATTTTCTTCTGAAACAGGTTGTTATCGAAAACACTTGGGTTCACACAGGAACGTTTTCAGAAATGTTTCCCTCTGCAAGAAAACCCAGAGAGAGAGAATAGCCTCATTTTTGACTCCTCTCGACCTGTGGGTGGCGCTAAACAAGCACTGTGGGACGTGTGCGTAAAGCTGCCACAACAATACGAACACAAGTGAAGTCTTTTGTGGAATATGTAATCTTCCATTGTCGCATTTGATATGTTTGAGGTTATAGGTCAGGCTAGATTGTAGGCTAACATGTCGGAGATTTCACAAAAAATATATTTTCGTTGTCCAAATACACGAGAGTGAATGTTTTACTCTGGAACCTGTTTAAAAAGAAAAACATTTCGGGCGCCCAAAACGCCGTCTCCATGTAGACATAGAGGAAAAATTGTTTAAAACTTTTCCCTTTTAGCAAAAAAAAACTGTTTCGTGTGGACGGGATGCTAAGCTGCTGAAACTAGCTAAAATGCTGTTTTGTGACTAGCTTTTAGCATACAACTGCTAACAGCTAGCTTCATCAAACTCGCTGTAATATCACATCTTTTACTACACGTACTTATAATAATTTTAAATTGCTTTACTTCAAAAAATGCAAACTGTCCCTGTAATGTTTTTCTCTCATTCCTTCATTTCATCTTTCAGGCCATTTCAGCCTTTGGCTCACCACATAAAACATCAGCATGCTCTAAAGTTTTTGCTTTTCTTTCCTTTTTGTACTAGCAACAGCTCAGATGTAAGTCACATTCATGGCACAGTTTCAAAAATACTGCTTTAACCTGTTGGTCTCAGGTTGTCATTCACAATGACAGGGGTGTCAAACTCCAGTCCTCAAGGGCCGCTGTCCTGCAGTGTTTAGATGTGCCACAGGTAAAAAACAGTGGAATGAAATGGCTTAATTACCTCCTCCCTGTGTAGATCGGTTCTCCTGAGCCTTGCTAATGACCTAATTATTCTTTTCAGGTGTGGTGCAGCAGAGGCACATCTAAAAGTTGCAGGACAGAGGCCCTTGAGGACTGGAGTTTGACACCCCTGTCACTAGAGGACCCAAATTTAGGTCCTCTCGTGACAGACAGGTTAATCCGCCTTGATGTTTTTATATTTATCAAATTTTTGGCAGAGAGACGCTAATACTGCTAAAATAAGTTAGTGTTACAATTAATTCAGATGGCGAGCAGAAGTTTTAACACATCTGCATAGGACAAGTTGAAAACAAACATTTAGACGTCGACTAATTCTAACGTCTGCCATCGCCTTCTGAATCCAATCGGAGATTTTGTTTTTTTTCCTCCTTCATCTACCAGCTGAACAGCTTGAGGAAGTTTTGGAAACCGTCCTCTCCCAGGAAATCAAAGGAACCCTGAGAGGAGCCGAGGTGGACGAGCAGGAGGACGATCAGGACGACGGCCAGCAGAGGGATCAGCAGGTTCCAGCCGGCGGCCAGGATGTTGTACCATTTGGCCTTGTCTGAGCACTCCTGAGCCAGCTGCAGGTTCCCCAGAGTCTTCTGGTCCCGGGCCTGAACAAACACAAGCATATCAGATTTAGTGCCTCGCAAATACTCCTCAACATGTATATATTTATTCACACTTTGCCACAACACAACCACAAACATCTTTGGGATATGTTGAGGTTTTATATGATGGACCAACACAAACTAACGCATTTCTGTGAAGTGGAACAGAATGTGTTTTTCAACTAAAGATCTGAAAACGGTGACATACAGCCTCCATGGACCTTGTAGACAGACTTTGGCTTGGACTCCAGGTCGGACTTTGGGCTGAATTTACTCTGATCTAAACTATTTCATTACAGGCCTTTCTGTATGTTTATGTGGCTGTCCTGTGGGAAGGTGAACCTCCGCCCCACTCTCCACTCTTTTGTAGCCGCTTAAATGTTTTCTTTCAGGATTGTCACGTGTTGATCTTCATCCATCTTCCCACCTTCTCAGTCTGTGCTGAAGAAAAAGCATCAGCAAGCTGCGTCCGCCACCACGTCTCAAGGTGAAGATGATGCGTTCAGGGTCTTGTGCTGTGTTCACTTTTTGCCCCAAAAGGTTTAATCTTGATTCTAACTGACCTGAGAATCTTCTTCCACATATTTGCCGTGTCTACTAAATGCCACGTGACTTCTTTCATTATTTTTAACTTTCGTGTGATTCATTCTATAAAGGCCAGATCTGTGGAGGACCTGGCAGTTTCTGCCACCTGAGCGTTGGATCTCTGCACCTTCCCAAGAGACACCACGATCCTTAAGGGTGTTTTTACACCTGATAGTCTGGCAGACTCGGTTTGACTGGGGACCAAAATTGCAACATTTTCACATTTTCAGCCGTAGCGATTCATTTTCATGTTGCAGTGTGTAAAAAGAGAGAAAGAAAAAAAACTTGAAAAACCTGTTTACCTTCTCACCTCTGGTGGCGCTGCACCGAGAACTACTGAATAAAGTGACACAAAAACCTCAGAAGAAGGCACTGAACGCACCCTCCTTCACAAATTGTAAACAAAAATAGGGTAGCATCGGATTTTGGAGATTGTAGGATTTCTTTTTTGTCTTTGGCAAAAGACCTTGAATAATTTCTCCTGCTAGCGCTAGACTGAAGCATTTGTTTCTGTTGTATTTACCCAGAATGCCCTTGTTATAGCCAGTTTCCTGCTTTTGGAGCGGTCTCTTGCCTGCTTGGCGTTCACATATCACTTTAATTTTACTTCAGCTGAACCAAAACCTGGGTTTTTAGGTGGGCCAGAGTTAGCTTGTTTTGGTCAGCATCAGAGTTCGATTGCGCATTCACATCTCCCCAAACAAACCGGACCTTCTGGCTAAGAAACTAGAATTCAAGTAAAGAAAACTAAGCAGGGCTACTTCTCTGATTACCGCCTGTCAGTTTCAGGAAACAGCCATGTTTTGGTAATTTTACTGTTCTTCATACTCTTATTTTTGTTTCTACAACTGTTTTTCTCCATAATAGCTGGATTTATGGATGGCCCAACCAGTAGCTGCCTTGTTTTTAAATTCTTCCACCTGAGCTGCGGATCTCCGCAGCTCCTCCAGAGATTGGGATACTATTTTACCACTTATATCTGCTTAAAACATCTTCACAACTCTATGCCTGATCAGTTTTGTGTGTCTCTAACATCCTCTATCAAACTCTGACCCTTTCACAGAGCAGATTTTATTTAGCGGTGACAGAGTAAAGGGAGCTGGATATGAACATCCAAAGTGAATTTTTAGGATTTTTATTTGTAAAGAAAAGTGTCTGAATTTGACTTTGTCCTTCCAGTTGACAATCATGCACTACTTTGAGTTGCTTAATTACATGGTACGTAGTTATAATTGGACAAAATGGGGGAGAAAAATAAGCAAAGACTCATGTAACCTTTGTGTCTCCTCTAGGTCTCATCAGAGTGCAGTGTTACTGAACCTTTCCACCAGCACTCTCTAATTTCTTGACAGTACTTGCCCATTAAGAAGATGCCAATTATGCCATTTTTAACTCCCCACTTTGTGAGACACTGCCTTTAATTTCCGTGCTGAGCCAGTCACAAGCCTGGAGTTCAAAACTATGCAAACAGGAGGGAAAAAAGGAGTGAAGTGACTGGTTTACACACCCTTCTGTGGTAAGCTTAGCAGAAACTTGTTTTTTAAATTCAGGTATCTTTTTGTCGGTAAAACATCTGCCTGACTCCATTCCTGTGGTGTAAAGCATTCCAAGTTTCTGGACAAGGACATTCTAGATGCTTTGCAGCTAAATGTGTTTTGTTGCAATGTGTGTGATTCAAAAGAATACAAAATCCAACAACTCGGGGAATCTAAATATATTTATAGATATTTTCAATGGTTAGAGCTCTCAAGTCGACATTTGCACAAACAAAATGGCTCTTGAGGTTGGCAAACAGAGGATGGCCACATCCTGGTCTGCTGGTCTGGATTATTTTTATCCAGCTGTATTTCCCAGCGTGGCATTTGGAATATAACGCCTACTGACGAATCCGACTGTCTGTCTAATACGGCCAACTTCGAGAAATTGGACAAGGAATGTTGAATTGTTCTCATCAAATGTCACCAACTACCAAACTGTCTTGTTCCAAGGACTTATCTTCTTGATTTTGCTTTCACTCTCAGCTCCAACCACTGAACATTTTCAGGGTTTTTTCTCATTAGTTAAAGAAAATTCAGATCAAAAGTCAAAGGAAGGGGCCACTCAGTGCAAGTTCTGGGTGTTGAATTGGTTGTTGTTGTTTTTTTACTCTGGGTGCCATTTTAAGCTTCGTCTCATTTGAACGCCTCCTCAAAACGGTTCAAATTTCTAGTGAATTCAAGAAAACAGGACCTGAGCTCACCTTGATGGAGTAGATGAGTGCCATGAAGCCCAAGCAGCAGAAGTTGACATAAAAGGTGTTGCAGAGTGACCAGAGCAGGTAGTCCCGGGGCGGGTTCTTCCCCGAGTTGCCCATGTTCACCACGGTGGAACCCGCCGGCTTGCGGGCCGACTTGCAGTTTGTGAGTGGGGTGCAGTCGGATGGAAAGTTGTAGGAATGATTATCCATGTTGAAGCCCTCTGGTTGCGATCGAACGGTTGACTTAGTGGATGGCGAGTCTCTCTCTCTCTGTTTGGAAGTGGTCCCCCCCACCACCACCCGGTCTGGGAGGCTTTTAAAGGCCCGCGAAAAGGGAGGTGGCTGGGAGAAGACGCATGGGCAGGGTCCTTTAATACACAGCAGGTCTGTCATTATGTGGCCGGGCCTAAAGGAGACTGAAATAGAGACAGAAAGACGAAAGAGAACAAAACTTTATACGAGAGCAGCGCATAGTCCTCCATTAGATGGTCCCTAATTTCAGTTTTCTTGAAGGTCTTTTTTCCAAGCTGCTGTGTGTTGGAACAGGGTGGTGTAAGAAAAAAAAAACAGACTCAAGATAGTTCATAAGCATGAAGCTGAAGCTGAAAATAACTTTAAAGAAGGAATAAAACAGATCCAACCAGATACCCAGATTCCCCAAATTATTACTGTTTGTTTAATAACCTGATTTCTTTATGACTTTCTTCAATTCGTATGACTTGAATTGGATGATTTGGGAATCCTTCAACAAGCTTCTCACAATAGATTGCTGAAATTTTGGACCATTACCCCAAACGAAACTGATGTAACTGAGGCCATTTTTTTATTTCCATTGTTCACACAAACCCACATATCTTCATTGGGATTTAATATGAAGACTCTAAAATGTTTACTTTTAGAGTAAACATTTTAGCTAAACCAATGTTGTTTAGCTACAAATGTTGTTTAGCTACAAATTAGCTGTCACTTTGTAGCTAATTTGAAGGTATCCTGATTGTCACTGTCCAAACTGTAGCGACCTGGCTGACGTCTTGAACCGCAGCTTCAATACTTGACTCATGTTGTCTTGTGAAGTGCACCAGTCCCTCGTGTCGCAACACAGCCGCACATCAATCAATCTAGGTTATTTCTATAGCACATTTCAGCAACAAGGCACTACCAAGTGCTTTTAATCATAAAAACACAAAAATGAAAAGGCATAAAAAAAATCACACAGTCACCAATTTGTGAAACCAGTAGCAGACGTTACATTTCGCCGAAGTCCAATTATCAAAATCGCCAATACACATTAAATGGTGTTGGCCAACGCTCCAGTGATTACGGGTCAAAAGCAACTCTAAACAGATGCCTCGTGGTTGGGATGGTCTCAGACGTTTAGTCTCCCCTCTTTTCTTCCAAGATCATATTTGCAGGCAGTTACCTGGATTTTATTGAACTTTATCTAGTCTTCTAAATTTCAAGTCAGTCAAATAAAAATAAAAAACTAGTTATTGTGGCAACTGGCAAATAGAAATAATAGTTGTAATCCTAATTGATCTGAGGGGGAAAAAAGTTTTAGTTTGATTTCATATCAAACGGTGAGAAACAGCGAATAACAACTGTAAGGATGGAGAATTTGGGATGTTATGAATCCACATCACCAGCAGGGGGCGCAGGCATGTCAGTAATGTGCTGCTTTCCTAATGTTACAAAGGTTCAGCTTCTCCATACATATGGATGGATTCTCCAAAAACAAAACACAGTTTTGTGAATAGCCGAACACTAGAAAACTAAAACAAAGAGAATAAAGTATAGAACAACATTGAGGAGAATCAATTTGTTTCCCTTCAAATCTTTGCATTGGCTCCTGAATACAACCAAATGACCAATAGGAATTCAATGAATCCCATTTAAAGCTTCAAATTGAAACTGAAACAAAAAGCTTCTCTTTTTCTTTTCCTGACAAAACACATTTTTGTAACCCTACAATCTAGACTGAAAGAGATTGATATTAATTCATACAAGCTGGCATTTAGCTGCATGTCAAACACTGTTAATGTGGATTGAATGTCTTCTGATCTCCCTTGATTGTTGCTGCTTTCAACTCTGTCTAATGAGCAGAAGCAGAAGTTCAAAAGGTGTGACAGTGAGTTTAGATGCAGGGGCAGGGGTCAAAATCTTGATTTTGTGGCTGTCAAAATCTAGCCAAAGGTCATCTTGTAGAGTCAACGTGTTTGTTTTGAAATTTCCCTTTCAGTTATTTGATTTCAGCACTTCTTTCATCATAATGTGAGCGATGAACTGCTCTGATCTGAATGCAGAGAATGCTTTTTCTAAAACAGTCTAGCTAAAGGAAATAGATGAGGTCAAGAAACTTTCCTAACAGGTCATAATAAGTCTGTAGATGTGCTATGCTTGTGCATATTCTTTTTTCTATAAGGTAAAAATGTTTGCCAGAAAAAGAAAGAAAAATTGAAATACGTAATTGAAAGGTCAAAGGTCACAGGCTGATATTCCCTAAAGAGTTTCAAGATAACAAATGAGAACAAGGTCACGTGTTTTGTTAGTAAAATTAAACTCCACAGACGTTCAGCATTACTAACCAGATTGTTCACTGTTTTTGGAAGAGCAATATAATTGAGCATAGATAACCAACAAAACGTGGAGAAGCAGCATTCAGCTTCTACGCACCACAAATCTGGAACAAACTTCCAGAAAACTGAAAAAATGCTGAAATACTGAGTTTCTTTACATCAGAGCTAAAAACCCACATGTTGCCTTTAATGACTGGAACATTGACCAACATATTTGATGTGTAGTCATGATTCTGATGATGGCATTTGATAAAATGTGATCTTTACTGCTTGTTTCATAATTGGTGACTGTATTTTGTTTTTATGTTGTAAAGCACTTTGAACTGCCGTCTTGCTGAAATGTGCTGTACAGATAAACAAATAAACAAATGTACCAGCTGGTTATAGGTTGTTTTTCCTTAAATATCTGGAATAAAATGGATTGTTTAATACATTTTGATCAAAAAGTTAATCTAAGAGGGGAAAATTATAATATGGGAACAGAAACTGAAAACAAAAATCCAAAAGGATCAAAAATGACGAAAAGACTCAAACAATTAGCAACCAGTGAAAACGTATGATGTTTTTTGTTTTTCTTAAGCCTGATTAATCATAAATAAGAAATCTGGCTATTTGCATTTGGTCTCGTTTGACATTAGGATGCTTTTACAAATGAACAATTTTTTTTGTCCAGACTAAAAAAATACTGCTACTTTAAAAATGGGTTTCAACCCTCGCCGGCTCCTGGTGTACTAGTCAACTGGAATTAAGAGGAAGAAGTAAAATGTGATTGTGCTACGAATGGACACAAGGAGAGTAAGTATAAAAAATTGTTTAAATGTTCAGGTTAGCTCTGTTTGTTTCAGAGCTAAGCTAAACTTGTTACTGCACAACCCTGTTTCCATGTCAAAGAGAAGATTGTTGTTTATAAAGAAAAAAGGGGGCCTTTAAAGGCCTGTCATTCAGGGCCCTTTCAATATGTTAAAGTATCCCCGCCCTCTGTGAAGTCAACAGGACTGGGTCGGCCAGCAGAGGGAGCCATGCTCCCGTTTCTCTTTCTGTCATTGTAACGTTATCCAGATTAACTCTTCCTTCGGAACGTTATTTCACTTCTGCTTTTGTGACTGATTTTTTTCAAGCAGTAAAGTAATAATTAAACATTTCAATGATTCATTTCCAGGCTCTGTCGGAGGGTATGTTAGTTGGTGGCAATTTATCGATCTGTGTCAGCTGGTTGCATAGCTAAAATTCAACCTATATATTCTGCCACCGGTTATTTGCTTTCTTTTAGAGGAAAGAAAATATGTCAAATATCAAAATAAAAAAAATTAAATAAAATAATATAAAAAAAAAAAATTCTAGCAGAGGATGGTTTCGATCCATCGACCTCTGGGTTATGGGCCCAGCACGCTTCCGCTGCGCCACTCTGCTTCCGCCTTGAATGGCCGAAATGTGTATAATATACAGTATCCACCTGATAAGTGGATTATGAAATAATACCCTTACAGGCTGTGTGGAAATGCTCAAAGCATAAAGTTAGCTTACACGATATTCCACAGACATTCACTCCGGATTTGTCAGGTTTCACGCTGCTCACCCACGCTTGACAACGTGGGCAAACGGTTATTTGACGTCGCATTTAGGAGGGCCAATCATTAAATTATACAGAAGTGCAGCGTGGATGTGTGTGTATGTCTACAATGTAATAATAATAAAAATAATAACAAACATTAATATCGACCAACTGTGCAGTCTTTATTTCATGACATTAGTCAACTTAGTCAATTTCTATTAGACAATATGTAAAATAAAGCAAGTTTGCTCGACTCTTCCTGATTCTGTAACATCCACAGAACAAGCAAAACTAAACAAAAACAATATTTCCATGACATATTTGATTGTTAAAACCCAGAGTGAAATATTGTTGGAGTTCATTCATTTCTGTCTCTGAGCTCCGGTCCGTTCTGTCTCTGGTTAAGGTCCGTTAACCAGTTTCAGGACCCGACCAGAACCCCTGAGGGTAAATTACCTTGAGAAATAATGAGATTTGGTTATATATGACAGCAGGCTTTAATTCCGAAAAATGATCATGTTACAAGCCACACATGTCATACAAAAAAGGAACAGATACAGAGTGATATTCACCGTCCAGCGCTGGGTCACACTTAGCTCACCTTATGGATAGAACAAAGTGGGGCAAAGACTGAAGCACAAGTTTAGCTTTTTATTTTTCTCTGCAATCTGTACCCTCCCTAACGGATAGTCTAAAATAGTTTCAGTCTGTTTATGTATGACTGCCGGCAGACACAGACATGGTTATGTAAGCTGCAGCATGTGCGTGTCAGCACTTAAAAGAGACAGAGGAAAAGACAGAACCTACAACAGTATACAGTTAAACAGACTTGTTTAGATCTGACAGACAACGTAAGCATACAGGAAGCATTTCTTTGTCACTTCCCAGAAGCCGTTCTCTGACACCATGGTGCAGCCTACATCCTGGACGGACGAATCTGGCTGCCCGGCTCCCCATTTGGTAAAGGTCAGAGGTCGATTATTCGCATCAAGAGTGAAATTTCCCCGTGCTTTTTCCTTGTTGACGTTGATCCAGACGGTTTTGTATGCGTCGCCGAACACTTCAGTCAGAGCACTGTTTTCCTCTTCGCTCTGAGGTAAAGCCAACTCCAACCCTCGCTGGGAGCAGAACTCCACTGCCTTCTCGAAACGCTGTCTCTCCTTGTCGGACACAAAGTATTTCTCACCGACCTTTCGGACAAAGCTGTAAGTTATAGCTAAAGGAAAGAAACACATTTTTTTAAAAATAGTTTTAACATCAAAATGCCAATAGATGAAAAAATAAACAGGAGCAAGAGGCAAAAACATATTAGGTGTTTTACTGAAAACACCTAAATTTAAATAGGCTGCTCATCCTCTGATTAAACATTTTAAGACTATAGCCCTTTTTATTGTTGAGTTAAATAGCTTAACGCATGACTTGATTTGGTTTAATGAGTACTAATGAAATCTACTCTGCTCCACAATGCATTACAGTAGATCTTAATACTGAGACTTACCCAGCTCTAACTTGGTCAGTTGCTGCTGTATGGCCTTGATGTCAGGACAACTGCAGCTAACACCTAGATCAAAACAGATTACAGTGTTTTTTTATTTTTATATCTCTCAAAAGTTAATAAAGCAGTTGAGAAGACGATTTTTCTGTTAATAGTAATTATAAATCTGACAGTCTGAGGCTTAAAGGTGCATTTTATGGTTTTTGTGGAAGGCGTTCCAAGCACAAACAATTCAAAGCAGACTGCAAAACAGCACAAAATATGTTAAACCTGGCTCTCCGGGTGGCCCTTGTGGTCCAGCCGGGCCTGTTTTCCCAGGTGGTCCAGCTGGTCCTGCCGGTCCCGGTGGTCCTTGGAATGGACCGCACAAATAAAACAAAAGAAAAATAAAACAACTACATCATTATTGCCAACAAACATTAAGGGGAAATATTGGTCAGCTTCTCCAGCCATTCAATATTTACAGACTTTAAATCAAATTCAAAAGAACTTTATCGATCCCAAAGGGAAATTAAACTAAATGTGATTTTGTCTCAGGTAATGACATAAAGACAGCTGCCTTACTCTACCAAATGGTATTTGGACATTTTGGACCACTGTTTCAAACCCAAGTTCAAGTAACTTATGGTTTATGACAATACGAGGAACAGCCTTGACCCTTTTCATACCTATTTCAGACAGTCCAGGTGCTCCTGGTGGTCCTGCTGGTCCTGCTGGCCCGTCCCGTCCTGTCATTCCTCTCGGTCCTGCCGGTCCAGTTGTTCCTGGTAGCCCTATTGGACCTCTTAGTCCAGGTACCCCCGGTAGGCCTCGTGGTCCTGCCGGTCCTGGGCCAAAAGCAACAACAACGAAGCAAAAAGCAGGGGGAAAAAAGGACATGACAGAGTAAAACTTGGGTTATCTGAAGAACACAGGATTACAACAGCAAGGCATTCACCGCTTAAAACTTTATAGATATCACCAGAAAAACAAAACGTACCTGGGAGAGATTCTCCAGGTGGTCCTGTTTTTCCTGCCGGTCCTTGTGGTCCCATTAAACCAGCTAGTCCTCTTTCTCCAGGTGGTCCTATTGGTCCAGGAAGTCCCGGTAGACATGAGTGAAAAGAGGGGAGAAAAAAAAACTAAACAATAAAATTAAAAAATAAAATGTGGGTTGCCTGAAACACACAGAACTACAACAGTTATCCATTCATTGGTCGAAAACGGATAGATGTCACCAGACCTTGTTCTCCTCTTGGTCCAGGAGGTCCTTGCATTCCAGTTAATCCAGGAAGTCCTGGAAATCCTGAATAGGGAAGAAAGAGGAGAAAAAACTGAACAAGAAACAAGAAAAGTGTAAATGAATGAACACTTTATAAGTCTACAAAGTGCTTCAGATGCACTGCTCCCAATATTCTTTCTAAACTGGTATTTTTTTATTTCTTTGCTTCTTTGAGAAAATATCTGTTCAAAGGACAATTCGAACAAAAAACATGGATATAGTAATGCCGCTGTAGGATATTTACTTAGCTGTTGAAATGCAACATGTGAATTCAATGGCCTTTAAAAGGTTAAATGTGCATTTCAAGTTTAACTATTTTTCATATTTTTATATAATAAGCTCTTTGTATTGAAGTTGTTTTAAAAGACTGACATTTTAGAGAAAAGATTGAATTTTAACTGAGATTTTAAGGCTTAAGGAGTCACATATAGGACTCACCTGTAGTGGCGCTGCACAGAGAACCATTGGTTTTAGGCAAGTTTTCAAATCGTTACATCGTTTCTACTTAAGTCTTATTTATAGATGAGTGTGAAGTTCAAAAACTGATGGTCATTCTAGTAAATTGCGTCAAACTTTACTGAAGGATTTTCTGACTCATCATTCTGTGTAAAGAACCTCCCAATAACATGGAAGATGTGGTTTCTCTTCCTTTTTTTTCTTCCTAAAGTAAGTTTAATGCCTTCTTGTCAATCTGACATTAGTTTTATCTACCGTTCTGTATTTTCTGACATATTTTACAGACGTGGTCTTTACAAGGAAAGTTTTGTCACTCACCTGGAGGTCCCATCGGTCCTCTGCTGCAATACGGAGGGTGAACACATGGATACTGACAATGGCCGATGTCTGTCATCAACAAAACGATTCCAAATAAGACGGGAAGCCTCATCTTGTTGGATTTGTAGAACTGAAATATAGATAAAACACTGCTCAGACTTCAAACGTGCATCGGTGTGTACGTCTCATGTTCCTGTTTTATTTCCTTAAAACTAAAAACCCAAATCTCATTTGACATTATCGAGAATAAAGCGAGCCACGTGCTAATGGACCTGGTTGCGAAAGCCCACATGTACTCTAGTTTAAAACTCTGAAGCTGCTTTATGTCTTAGCAACAATATACAACAGTTTCTCTGCTGTATATTGATTTTTCAATGATTATTTATCATTGGAAAAATAATGAATAATAAAACCGTAGTAAACAAACATAGAAATCAGAATAAAAGAACTTACTGTATTTGATATGCTGCCACCTAGTCCTGCCAAAGAGTAATGACTAAGATCAAGTTTGAGCTCGTATAAAGAAGGAAGGAACCGTAAAACAAGATGATTTCATTCTATGGGATGTTTTATACTATTTTCACCTTTTTTGGTGGTGGAGGGTGGGTGATGTCATGCTCTATATTAGGAAATTTTTGTTGATTTCCTAATTTGGTTAAATACAAGATGCAGCGGGGAAAACATTCAGCAAATGACGCGGAACCTGCAAACCCAGAATAGATCCCAAAATGCGGCTTTCAAATGGTTATTTCATCGATTGCATAAAAAGAAATCAAAGTGGACTTCATGGCAATTTGTCTATTTTTATTGCAATCCCATTTTGTATTAAATGCCTTCATGTTTTATAAATATATGTAAAAAATTAAGGTACACAAAGTAGTTTCAACTACTTTGTCACCTTTACCATCAGGGGGACCCATCAGCTCACTGTGGCCCATGGGAACCATCAGGCAGAAAATACAGAAGAGAAAACAAATCCTCATCTTCTCAACGTAGTGTTGGATCCTGTGAAAAAACTCAGGTTAATATTTCTTACTTTCTTTCAATATGTTTTCTTTTAATAAAACAACGTTCATATATGATAAATTCACGTAACAATAATATAACTGACTAATTAAAGTAGACGTTTGCAGTAAATTACATTCTGTTACTTGTTCACAAGACTGAGGTGAGAGAGGCTGGAAGATGCCGTAGAAACCAGCAAATTAGATGGGATTTCTTCAGTTATATTTAGCAAAAGGCACAATTACTCCATGTTTTAAACATGTACAAACATGATGTTAACCAAAAATTCACAATGATTAAAAGGTAAAATAAAATACAAACAATAAACAGATCAAAATAAACACTGCCAAAATGTGACCATCCAGAAGGTGGTGCTGCTGTGCACCTAAAAATCCCACCACGTTATTCTGGTCGTTTTATAATTTTGAAATATTTTCATGTATAATTTATTTTATTTCTCCAAAAAAATTAAAAAATAATATTTTGTGTGCAGCTCGGCATGTTAATCTGCCTACATTTATAGTGCTTTCCTGAGGTTGGGATGGGAGTAGTAGTAGTGGCAAAGCGGAACCTTTGTTTGGGGGGCGTTGCTTTCTGGTTGGATTTGGGACGAAGTTCCGGTTTGCCTCAAACGCGACAGCCGTGATGGCCGTGACCATGGACATAATATAAGGATATGTATTTTTCTTATATTATGTCTATGGCCGTGACCATCAGGTGACCATCCTTTGATTTGTATTAGCTTACTGGCACATATTCTGTGACGTATCGCAGCAACGGACTGACCCGCTACGTGTTCATGTCCATGGTGACCATCATAGACATGAGTCACCATGGCCGTGACACCTGTGATTCTCTGGCTTTTCAAAATAAGAGGAACACCCGTGGGAGTGCTGAGGTTTTCTCACGACAAGAGAGACGGAGTGGCGTTGTTGTTGTGGGAAATTGAGGAAGCAGGGACGGCGTTTCATTTTAAGGCGCGTTCAGTGTTGAGTGAGCTGTTTGGCGAAACGCCTCTCTCTTATTTTGAAAGTCCGTCTGCTAATTAGCAGTCGTCTGTGACAGCTTTTGTTATGTGTCAATTTACAAATCCTTTAGTGTGGCTTATATCACAGTTGTTCTTGTACACAGAAGTGAACTTTATGTAGATATGCAGCTGCTATTTTAATAACTGGAGTTTAAGAAAATTAAACATACATTAAATTATGGTTGATTTTAATTAAAGGTTTAATAGCAGGTTTAATAGCAGTACTAAATAAATGTATTTGATCAACAAAATTGGTTTAAATCTTACTAAAAATGAATATGATTTTATTTAAAAGGGCAGCATTTTGTCTTTTCCAGGCACATAGTTCTATTTTATAGCACAGTCAAGTAACAATGATCATTTTAGTTATAAAAATGCTATATAAATCAAATATGACTTAAAAGAAATTTGATTTTGTAATTTCACATGTTTGGGTTTCTGTCTCTTTAAAAATTCCTCCTCTTTCTGAAACTCCACCTTCAGGAAGTCATCACAACATGGCTCCTCTATTAACCATTTAACATTTTTACCAGCGTTGCTCTGAGAAGTGGCTCCTATAATGAGCTCAGCAAATGTGCAGTTTCACCATCAGCTTATTGCTGCTGGCTAGTCTGAAGGAACTGAGTTGGGAGAGAATGAGGAAAAATATTAAACAAGGTAATAATTAAACCTTTTGGCCTACATTTGATGGAAATTAGTGCTCACAGATGCCCTCCAAATTGATACCTGTTAAAGCAGGGGAAGAATCCTTTTACTCTAAATAGCAGTCTAGTTTCTATAATAAAATCAAATTCTCCTAGAAGGAACCCGGAACCTAATTTATCCTATGAATCCAGGGCAACTGGAATAAATGCTTTGAACTGTGTAGGAATCTTACATCTTAGGGATCAAATATTTATGACATTTCTACCACCAAGTGGAGAAATGATGGTATGAGAGAAAGAGTGAAGTATTAACATCAGAAAATATTTTCTCCATTTGTCTTAAGCACCTTTAACTTGCGTAATCTTGCAGCTGGTTAGGTTCAAGTGACACTTTTTCTTCTGTAACTCCTAAAGATGTTTATGTATTCAAAACCAGAGTACGGTGGTGGCAGCATCATATTGTGGGGCTGTTTTGCTGCACATGGGTCATCTATGTGGACAGTAACACTAACCATAGGCAACATTAAACTTAGCTTACAAAAACTTTTGATTCAAGGCAGAGATACCCAAAGCGGTAATTCTTTTGAGGAAGAAATTAACAGCTAAAGACTCTGGTGGATGCAGAAAGAGCCAGATTTAACGAGGAACACCAAGGAGCAAATGACTTGGAAAAAGAACAACATGACGCAAAACTCAAGCTAGAAAAAAGCGAGTTTAATGACAATGACGTTGGGGTATGCAGTGAGGCAAAAAAAAAAAAAAAGGATTGAATCCCAGAGAGGACATCCTGTCCTCTGAGCTCCTCATGGAAAATAAAGCCCTCCAACATCAGTTAAGATCATCTCAAGAAAAAGAGGCAATTTTACAGAGAGAGATGCAGGAAAGTACGGCCGTATATCAAGAAGTTCTTGCTAAGCTTCAAAATGATATTATCAATCTGTCAGAACAGGTGGCAACGTTGCAGGAAGAGCTGGAAATAGAGATGACAGCTAACTCTCAAACAAATACAAACAAGAAGTTTTCTAAGATTGAAAAAGGTGAAAACACAGCACAGTGTACAGAACTGAAAAAGGCCATGGCACTGCTGAGAAAGACGTCTGCAGAGAAGGAGAGGCATCTCCAGGAAGAGCTTAAGAAGATGAAAGAGTCATACCAGGAACTTAACACCAACTATCAAACTAATGTACAACAAGCAGAGTTGTTAAAGAAAAAGCTAAGTGACAACGAAGAAGCTCATGCTGAACTGTTGAAGATGAACCAGACACTTTATGCGGCTCTAGAAGCTGAGAATGAGGCTCTTCGTCAACAACAGAAAGAGCTTGAGCAAGTCAAAGACGCAAATCTGGAAATGGTTCAGAAATATGAAGTTGATATTTTAGCCCTTAAAGAAGAAATACAAACAATGGAGCAGGAGCACAGGGATGAGAGACATCGTCATGCTGAGGTTGAAATACGGAATGGTAAGAGAGCCAAATTCCTCCACGCCGAGAAGAACATGCTACAGAAAGAACTGGATGAAGTGAAACACAAGCTCTTTTTAGATGAAGTAAAATATAAAGAGCTGGATGCATCAACAGCTGAAATTGAACACTAACTGACACGCAATCATAAGCTCTCTGAGGAGCTAAAACAGAAGGATCAGGAGAATGACAAAGCAAAGGCTGCTCTGCCGGTAAAGAAGCCATTACTGAAAAAGCTTCGACATGCTCTGGGTTTGAGGAAACCGGAAAGATGGAAGAGTCAGGAACCAAACCAAGTCAGAAATGTATTTTTCTTATTTTTACATCAAGTACAAAAATTAAATCAGGATTTCCACTAACAACTGATACATTGACCCCCATATGAGAATGGGTGCAGTATTAAATTTGATCCACATATTTTCACCATAAGTTTTCATCTAAACTTTTTAACACATCAAGTTGTTTTGTATCGTACGTTTTTATAAATCCCTGTAGCCACAGGCCACCTGTAATATTTATACTTATCTTCTACCCTCAATCATAGGGTAAAGACAAGTCTAAGATTTCACACAGAGGGTTTTATTCAAAGAACTAACTTTGTTAGAGGTAAAGGACCTCAGAAATTTGTATGTCAAAAATGATATAGCACTAGTGGGTGCTGTATCTCATGCCCCCAAACGGCATGGGATGTTGGCTCCATTAATTGCATGGAGATCTAGTCTTCAATAACTATAGAAAGCTGATAATTACTGATATCAGCTTTATCTATACAACATAAGTCTTTCTAGCAGTTTAGGTTTTGTTGCATAAAAGCGCCGTTTTTATCAAAGAAATAATAAACCAAACATAAATTTCTTTATGTTCATTATAACTTAAGGGTAACGTTGGCAAAACGCCAGCTCGCGCTGGGAAAGTCCCGCGAGAGGAGGTGATTAGTAGGCCGTGATATATTAACTGTATCCATGTTTCAGGAGTTTTATTTTTGCTTTTATTTGAATAATATTCAGTTCAAATTGACTTGTTGATTCATAAAATGTGAGAATTGAGGTTAATTTGAAACAATGCTAAGCTAAATTCTGTATTTGTTTTGTCTTGTAATTCTATTTTTGATCGGTATTCAGTTAAAATCAGTGTACACTTTAATGCTTATGCCAGTTAATGTACAGCTAAATGCAGTAAAGCTTTAAAACAGTTGATTTATCCTGTTTGATACACATAAAGTGGTTGGCTTCATCTAAGGCTGCGTTCACACTGCAGCCTGAAGTGACCCAATTCCGATTTATTTATTTTTTTTGACGTAATGCGACCTGTCTCTGATTGAGCAGCACAGGTCGGATTCTTTTTCGAATGTGACCCATATCCAATACGTATCCGATTCAAATGCGACCTAACGTTCAGGTCGCATTCATCCGAACTGAACGTCACTGATGCTCAACAAATGTCACTATTCTGTTCCCTGATATGCACAAGCGGGAAGATAAACAACCATGACGGACTATATGAGGATTAAGTTTTTAATATGCTCCTCCGGCCAGACAACAACTTCAAATATGTAAGCTAAGCTCCACCGTTAGCAACCATGTTCACTCCCGCAAACACTGAGCACTTCTTCTTTTTATGGCAGTTGGCAGAACACTGAGAACACTGACGCTATTGCGCCCTCTACTGCGGGACACTTTCAGGTCGTTTGTCCGTTCACACCGCAGAACGCATACAGGTCGCATTTACTGGCAGTGTGAACGGCCCCAGCAAAAAAATCGGAATTGGGTCACTTCAGGCTGCAGTGTGAAGGCAGCCTAAGTGAAGGGTAGAAATGTGAATAGTGTAATGTGTGAGTTTTGTTATTTTGCCAACCTCAGGTTGGCAAAACAGATGGTTTCAGACCAGAGGTTGAGCCGAGGACAGCTTACGTTGAGCAGCTAGAGCAGAACCTGGAAACTAGCAACATTGGTGAAGAAAAGCACATACAAGTTTGTGATTAGAAACTTGTAAGAAAAAACACTGATAGACAACAACATGTCAGTGGAAGATGTAAGTCACCTCAGCATGTTGCAGTTTTCTACAGACGTATTTAGGCTCTCTAGATTAAATGCTTGTTTTTGTTTCACAGAGCAAAAGCTGCAGGAGTCTGGACAGACGGGAAGAGGAAGGAGAAGAGGGAAACAGCTCCAAGCTGAGGAAACCTCACTGCTGTGATCAGTGTGACAGGAGTTCTTCTGCCACATGGATTCTGAAACATCTACGTATCCACACTGGAGAGAAACCTTTCCTCTGAGACGTTTGTGGAATGAGCTTTATTCGTCTGTCGTCTCTTAAGTGTCATCGGCTGATCCACACTGGAGAGAGATCTTATGTCTCTAGCCATTGTAGCAAGAGATTTGCAAAGTCTGGAAATTTGAAAAGTCAGCAGAGAATTCACACGGGCTGCAGCCTGTGTGGAGAGAGTTTGGCAGCTTTAAAGTGTCACCAACACGTCCACACAGAAGAAAAGCCATGTACCCGTGAGCAGTATGGAAAGAGTTTTGCTTTGTCAAACTATTTGAAGAGTCATCAAACTACCCACACAGCTTCATGTCTGTGGCTGCTGCAGCAAAAGTTTCAAAATGCTGGGGCATTTGAAAGCACATCAGAGAATCCACAAGAGAGAAGCCGTAAAGCTGTGACCGATGCGGATGATGCTTCAGTCAGTCAGGAACTTAGAAAGCACATCAGAGAACCCATGATGGAGAGACAGGACAACCTGATCCATCTCCGTCTCCTGTTTCGTCTTGATATTTCACTAACACAAATGGTGAAAACTTTTAATTAAATTCACTTGCATGCAATTTATGGTGTGAAATTTTCTTTCAGATTTCCAGACTAAACGACAATACCATCTGCATTTACTGCATTATAATATCCAGTTGTTGCAATATGTTGTGAATGATATATGGCCCAGCCTTACTCTGTAGCATCATAAACTGTGTATGTTTGAGTACAGTGATGCTCCAAGTTTCTATCATGAGGAGCCTACACACACACACACACACACACACACACACACAGACAGACAGAAAATGTGTGATCATGTTCTTGAGCTCCTCCACTGCTGGTGGTTAGCGAATGCTAGTCTAAATCATTTCAATACAAATAGATGCTAATGATTTGATACATTCCATGGAAGTTCAGAACAAAACTCCACATTTACAACCCCACCCACTTCACCTTCAAGAGCATTCACTCTTATCTCCACACCCATTAACAACCAGTATCTGGAAAGTCTGCAAGCTATACGAGTTGATGGCCTGACCTATTTGCACATTCACCATCCAATGGCATTGCAGGAATGAGCAATAAGACCTACCAACTATGTAAATACAGTCGTTCAAGAAACGACATGTTTGCAGGTTTGCTTTTGTTAAGCTAACTTTGCAACAGTTAACCTTACAGGTCTAAGCTCTCAATCGTCACAGAACAAAGGTTAAAACAGAATCCAGTTGAAAGCTTGACACCCTTTTCGACTCTCATATTGAGGAAAACCAAACCAGCGGATACATTACCGTGATCTAACTTGCATGTTGGGTTGTTTTAAATAGCTCTTCTTATTACTTTAAGCTGAGTTATTTCAAGGTTTGGTTTGCTAAGTAATGCTCACATTTGGATGCAGTCAGTGGAAATTAATGTGAAGTGTCAATGAGAATATCACTGGTTTTAAAGTCGTTTGATATAAAGAAAAACGTCCAATACAAACAATTTTGGTTTGAGTACTTTCAATCCCCCAGGAAAAGTTTAAATTGTGGAAGAACAGACTTAAAGCACAGATTTGAAGCACAGCATTTATTCTTCACTTTTAAATGTCGGCATTTTCCTTGGCATCATTATCAACATTTACAGTTGAATGCTGTCCGTCTTGTCGCTCCCTTAGGATTGCAACCATGTCCCCCAGCAGGCCAAGGCAGGCCGTGTAGAAATGGGACGCCTGTCTCAGCTCCTCTCTACGGAGGGCAACCATCTGGCGATTAGTGGCCGCTTCCTCTCTTCGGATGGCCGCTTCTTCCCGGAGGATTTCCATCCATGAGCTGTGGTGCCGCTCACGCTGCTGCCGGTTCTCCACTTCCTCATTCACGTCTGACACGCCCCCACTTCTTCGTCTCTTCCCTGGGGAAAGAGATTTAATAAGTATTAAAGCACAGTTACAGTGATTTAAAAACAACTATATATCTGAATATGAGTAGTTAATCACTACTAGACATAATAAAATGCTAACAGTGATTGACAGTGGAATGGAGCTAGAAATGTTGATTTCTAAGCTACTTTGGTTGAAACTGAAAGTTAAAATTAATGGATAGAAAGGTGAATATGTTTTTATTTTCTTAGATAACATCAAAAATGCAGTTACTTTTTGACAGCACAACTTTCCAAACGGAAGCCACAGCTCATAACAGTTTAAAGAGCTGATATCTGTCTTTGTCTGTTTTTAAAATCACATTACCCACAGGATAATGAAATGCAAAACCAATGGTTTGTGGTGATAAGGATGTCTAATAATGTCTTCCATCAAAGCAGACAGATGAACCGTGCTCACCGGAGCGGCAGCGCTGGCTGGAGCGGCGGCGCTGGCTGGACGGCAGCGGTGTCCAGCCAGCGCTGGGAGGAGCATCTGAGGAAGTAGAGGTGCTGGAAGAACTGGGATCCGAAAGAAATGACGGGAAATCGTCCGCATCGGTTTCAGTCTCTGCACCACAGGGGAGAGATCCTGTGCAGAAAGCAAACCAGTTAAATACAATTCACTCCGATTTAAGGATGCAGAGGTCAGTTCAAGCTCAACAACCTGTTATTTTACCGTGTTAATCCAGCTTTGATTGACTTCAGTTTACAGTTACTGAAATTATATGAGTTAAAATACAAGAAATTACTCAAGTTAGAGTAAAAAGGTATTTGGTAAAAAGTCTACTCAAGTACTGAGTAACTGATGAAATGATCAGTCATTTGATATTTAAAAATGACAACATCAGATGGACCGAGTTAAGTGGACATTTTGGTATTCTAAGGACCAAAATGCAGTAATACATAACAAAAAATAACAAAATCAGGCTAAAAAATATTTCCAAATCAGATTCTTTCAGTAAAAAACTGATGAAACTTTAACATTTGTTTTTCATTCAGTGGGTAGAAAATCCAGAAATTTTACTCAAGTAAGAGTAGAGACACTTCATAATAAAAATACTCTCGTAAAAGTAAACAGTACATGGTAGTAAAAATACTCCTAAACGTTATTAATTGTTTTCAAACAAGCTACTAAAGTACATGTAATTGGGAAAATGCAACTAGTTACTACTCAACCTTTATATGGATGCAGAGTTGAATAAAACCTTACCGTTGCAGATGTCCTCCAGCAGCGAGGTGTCGCTGTCCACGCTTTCATCCTCTCCACAACTTGCAGGGCGATGGCCATGAATATCGTCCATTAGGTCGAACCGCTGCCTCCAGTTTTGGTTGGACCCCCTCTGCCCGTTGTCGTCTTTCATATTTTTGTAGTCGGTTTTTAGCTTTTCCACCTTTTCCCAGCACTGTTGGGACGTTCTGTGATATCCAGCGCCGGTCATCCTTTCCGCTACCTCAACAAAAACATTTTCGTTTCCAGTCGCTTCATCTAGCTGGTGTTGAATATTGCAGTCCTCAGTAATTGACAGAAAAGTCTGCACCTCATTGCTGCACGGATTACACGTAGGTTGGGACGACTCCATTGCTACTCTCTCTCTTCTTGCTACGAGTTTGAGAAAAGGCCGTTTTTCTTCTCTTTATGCTTGGATCTGACCACGCCCATGACCAATCAGTGAAGAGGTGCAAAGCTTGCAACCCCCAATTCGGCACTTACAGACCCTTCTCAGAGCAGGGACCGAAAAATCAAGAACCTGGCTGGAAAAAACGGCAGCGGAACCGGGTCCAGGAGAGCCAGTGGAAAAGTGGCAAAATACTCAAAGTTCTGTCCCTTCAGTTTAGGAAATTGAAAAGCCAAATGCAATTAAAAAAGTTTTCACATGTAAACCCGGATGGCACACTCAGTCAGTCATAAAGACAAACCTAAATTGAAAATGAAGCCAGTTTTCTGCATGGCCATGGACATAGCATGTCTTCAGCCACTGCAGCATCCCCATTGGGGCAGAGGGAAGAAATGCCTGAACAGAACAATCAAAAGGGTAAAGCAGCATAAAGCATGGCTACTGCGCTAACTACGGAGTGTAATAAATATATAGGTGTTAAAGAACATGAAATCAACCGTTGAAACAGCAACAATTCAATTCAGGTCATCACCAGAAAAACGATTAGAATGTTTTCTCAGCCTGCACTTAAATGGAGATCCCCAGTTCATGTTCTGCTTATAAAACGCAGTGATCACACTGTCCCATTGTTCTTCTGCATCAGACATGTCGACTGTGAGAACGGCCTGGGCTTTCAGAGAAACCTGTTCATCAGCTCTTCTTTATTCATCCAGGTTTTCTTTGAACAACTGGCATGCTTTTTGGGGGTCTGCTTCATTGGCCCGTATTGAAGCTGTAATTTACAATGAAGAAGGTAAATTGTAGGCTTTCCAAATGGCATACTAACAGCTCATTTTACTAGCTAAGATAACTAGCTAATGTGTTTCACCACTAACAGTTTCATATCCCTGAAGATTAATGAAATATATCAGCTGTAAGCACTTGGAATTGTGATCTCTGTTTTTCTTTAACTCATTTGACAGCAGTTCCTTTTACAACATTTAAAATTTTCATCATAACAGTAATTATGCATAGACTACTGTGAGACCGTCAACGTCCCCATGCGATTGTTGGTTCGTCTTTTGCCTCTTGACTGATCAATATTAAACATTTTCAGAAACTGCCTGATGTGGAAAGGACAAAGTCTTTTGTTTAAACATTTTCCAGTAATTACATTTATAAATGTCTCAGTAAAATAAAGAAGGTATACCGTGCACTAATGCTATTGATTTGTTTCTAACAATTATAAATGTGTCAGGAAAATGTTACTCAGCGAAGTGAACGTGTGACTTCGTAGACCATACATGACAACGTAGTAAACGCTTTTTTGAGCATCAACTGTCTTTTTTTTTTATTTAAATGCTTGAATTTGTATCTTGGAAACATTCTTTGTCTAACCATTCATGCTAATTAAGGTAAATAAAATGGTCTATAAAATTCAGGACAAGCCTGGCTATAACTGCACCAAGAGATAAGTAAAAGATTTTAGATCAGTTTTGACAATACAGACATCATGTTTCCACATCCATGTAACTAACAAAACAACAAGACTAAAGGAGAAATCAGTTAATAAAATAATCCCTGGTAGTAGGGTTGGGAATAATTTAAATTTTGTTGATTCAGATTTTGATTCTGCATCTTGTTGGATTCCCATTTGTCAGCACCAGGCTATGGAGGACCAAAACCGACATAATAAGAAATAAAACAATAAATATATATCCGACATATATAAATAAAATAATAAATATATAAATAAAAGAATAAATATATATCCAACATAATAATAAATAAAAGAAATATATAAATAGAAGAAATATATATCTGACATAATAAGAAATAAAAGAAAAAAACTAGGAAATTTCTTAAGAAATTTAATTGGGGCCTGCCAAAGTGTGCCCGTCAATTGAACCCAGCATTCTGATGCTAAAACTTAGCATTAGTGCTAAAGTAAGATACAATGTCCTCAATAGCATGTGGAGAGTCACAAGCATGTTGAGTAACATGGACTTACTCCATTCAATATCTTAAAATTAGCGTATAAGCTAAAATTAGCCAAAATACTAATTGTTGTTCAAAAAACAAAAGATTTCTTCTGCTCTTTTGAAATACTACTTAACTTACAATAAGTACTACCCAACAAGAATTGTGCAGTTATGTTTTCTGAAAAGTGAAAGTTTTTTTTTTTTACCATCCATGGTGGTAAATATATTATAAAACAGACATTCAATACAAAAGCAAAAGTCTGATTTACACTATGGAGCAGTTCAACACCAGAAAAAAGCACTCATCTCAACACCAAATTAATTATTGTTTATAAAACATAAGCTCTTTTGAAATACTGTTTATCTGTTTAGACACAAGAAATTTAGTTGGTAAATTTTGCAAAAGTAAAAGTCAGATGTTTACTTTGTGACACTTTGCTACCAGAAAACGTGTTGATCTCTTAGCAACTGATTAACAACAAATATTGTTATTGTTCAAAAAACATAAGACTTCTGCTCTTTTGAAGTGCTACTTATGGTAAAGCATAGGAAGCAAGGCAGTGCATCAGCATTAACCTTAGAATTAGCCTTAGCTAAGTGCTAATTAGCAGTTGCTAATTAGTGCTATCATTAGCCTTAGCATTAGTCTTAGCATTAGCCTTAGCAGTGCATTAGAAGTAGCCTTTTCCCTAAAATAAGCTTTTAGGAATTTTTCTTATTTATTAGACGTGTTTAGCACACTGAATGGAGGAAGTCAATGAAAGACAAGATGTTAGTGATACCTCACATGCTGTGTGCATTTGCAAATTGCAATCTTACTTTTTCATGATTCTTTTGGAGGAATGGCTTCTTCCTCACTGAGTGGCCTTTCTGCTTGTGTTTGTACAGGACATGTGCCACTGTGAGTAAAGCCTAGGGATGGACATTTATCATATTGTTTATCATTTATTGTGAAAAATTCATCATGATAAGAATTTTGAATTATTTTTGTCTCAATAATTTTCAGTCATTGATGGCAAACCTCCCCCTCATACACAAATCAGATAGTATTATTGGACTTTATTTTTTCTATTTTCACCACAGTATTTTCCATGAGAGACCAATAAATAAAAGTAAAATTGAAAATATGATTAAGTGCAGTTGCTGTGTTCAGTAATCACACTTTTTTTGTTTAGTTAATGGCATCCTGAAGAACCCTATTTCAAATAGAAATGGAGGGCTGGAGGACATTGTATGAGGCCATTAATGAGCGTGTGGTAGAAAGAAACAGTTTTATTCAGTTCAGATTTTTTGTATGTCCAACAGTTATGAGTGAGAGAGAGAGGTAAAATTAAGAGACCAATTAGCCTAAACACTTAAACAACTTCCTTTTAACAGGAAGACAATCCAGCTTAGAGAGACTGGTCATATTCTATGACCAGTTAAAAATTAAGACGACTAAGAAGACAGAAAATAAAGAAACACTAGGGCTGGAAAACATTGCATGAGGCCATTTAAGGAGTGTGTGCTAAAAAGAAACACATTAAGAATCTGAAATAGATAAATTCATATTCTTTGTGAACAGTCAGTGAGTGAGATATAGAAGTAAGATCAAGAGATCAATTAACCTAATCACTTTTTTTTTCCTGAAGGAAAAACCAGAGCACCCGGAGAAAACCTATGCATTTAGTTTAAAGAGTGTGTCTGTTATGAAATGCGGGTGATGGTGGTGAGAGAGAACGCAGCAAACCCAGGTAGGAGATGAGTGATTGTGGTGTATTCTCTCTGAGAGAGCACTAGGAGGTGGAGACTCAGAGAAAGTGCTAGGAGACTCAGAGGGAGCACTAGGAAACTCAGAGGGAGCACTAGGAGACTCAGAGAAAGTGCTAGGAGACTCAGGGAGCACTAGGAGACTCAGAGGGAGCACTAGGAAACTCAGAGGGAGCACTAGGAAACTCAGAGGGAGCACTAGAAAACTCAGAGGGAGCACTAGGAGACTCAGAGAAAGTGCTAGGAGACTCAGGGAGCACTTGGAGACTCAGGCGGAGCACTAGGAGACTCAGGGAAGCGCGAGGAAACTCAGGGAGCACTAGGGGACTCAGAGAGAACAGTAGGAGACTCAGAGGGAGCACTAGGAGACTCAGAGGGAACACTAAGAAACTAAGGGGAACACTAAGAGGTGAGGACTCAGAGGAAGCACTAGGAGACTCAAAGAGAGCTCTAGGGTACTCAGAGAGAGCAGTAGGAGACTCAGAGAGAGCAGTAGGAGACTGAGAGGGAGCACTAGGAAACTCAGGGAATTACTTAGAGGTGGAGACTCAGAGAAAGCTCTAGGAGACTCAGAGGGAGCACTAGGAGACTCAGAGGGAGCACTAGGAGTCTCAGGGGGACCACTAGGAGACTCAGAGGGAGCACTAGGTAACTCAGAGAAAGCTCTAGGAGACTCAAAGAAAGCACTGGGGGAGTTCCCACATCAGCAGAGAAACATAGTCCCTCCATCATGTCCTGGGTCTTCCCTTTGGCCGTCTCTTGGTGGGACGTGCCTGAAATACCTCACTCACCAGGGAGGCATCCAGGAGGCATCCTAACCAGATTTTCCAGCTCAAGAACATGGCCTCGGATTTGGAGGCACTGATCCTCATCCCGGCCACTTTGCACTTGGCTGCGAATCGCTCCAGTAGAGCTGTAGATCATGACCTGATGAACGCAGTAGGACCACATCTTCCGCAAAAAGCAGATGATGTGATCTTAAGGCCACCAAATCGGATCCCCTCAACACCTTGGCTGTGCCTAAAAATTCTGTCAATAAAAATATTGAACAGAATTAGTGACAAAGCGGCCTTGGCGGAGTCCAACTCTCACCAGAAACGAACCCGAGTTACTGCCGGGAATGAGGACCAGACACTGATACCGGAGCTTCTGTAGCTCAGGATCAGACCACCAAGGTCTCCCATCTTTAGCTGCCATTCCCTTTGTCTCTCCCACAGGTAGTGAACCCGTGTGAAGAGGGAATCGCGTTTAACCCCTATACCGTTATCTACTGTGGCACTCTGGGCTGCTCATTTTTCTCCCCTCAGTTTCCGTGGAAGAAACCTTCCTGCCTGCCGATGTATAAGGCCGCATTTCAGGCTTCCTTTTGCTGGGGGTTGTTGGCTTCAGCTTTGCTTGTGTCGTGAAGCTTTCATCATTAAAGGCTGCCTCTACCTTTCCTTCCCGCAGAACCAGAATTCTTTGATTACGTATTGAGTTTGTTTTTGGTAGCTGCGGTTTATTTTCCTGGATCGGTGGTAGAGGTTTGAGTTGTTTAGCGTTTGTTTGTGTTTCAACTTTACTTTGATCATTAGGTCCTTTCAAAGCAATTTCATCTTCTACCTTAGCCCCTTTGCGCTTGATGGTTTCCTTCAAATTCTCATGTTGCATCTTCTCACTCCAGTACAATTCTGTCATCTTACGCACTTGGCTGGTGACTTCTTTAATGTGATGTTGATCTCTCTACCTGGTTTCGGATAGTAACTTTAGCTGATAATTTAAGGATTTATTTTCTTTCTTCAGGTCTCTCCAATCATATTCTGTGTGGGCTAAACTTTGTTTCACAGCCAGAGCCTCTTTCTGTTGCTGTAAGTCTAATAGCTTGGAGGTCTCAGCCTGCTGCTCCATGAGTTTATTCACCTCCTGTTCTTTTTTCGCCAGACTTTCTTTTAATGTCCTGTTTCGCTTTTTCTCCACAGTTAATGTGTGTGAGGGTTCTCACATTAACCAGCCAGAGAGACGCTGAATGGAATTCAAAAAATAATCTTAATTTATTACAAAAAAGTTCAAAAATAATCAAACAATGAAGAATTGGGCCCAAAACTGAGGTCAACATAACAAACTACAACTCAGGTGGTAACACAAAGAACTCAAGCACAAAACTGACCTAACAAACAAGACATGAGGGGAACTTAAATAGTGGCTGATCAGACCACTGCTGACACACAAGGGGTAATTTAAACATGCAAAAACTTAAACAAATACAATTCCAAATCTTTAAATTAAACAAACATTAGACTGAAACTACCAAACAGAAGAAACATTAAAGAAATGGTCAAATTAAATTAAAGAAAACCAAATTTCCCCGTCCCCTGGCAAACAAATGGAACGGCCCGCTGAGGAGGTTTTGCCAGCCATATAAGGACGTCAATTAGCCGGAGCTCTTCTGTGACCCTCCAGCAGCTCCAAAGGAAACTGGTAACTCAAAACAAAGAAATTAATTTGTTGCTTTTAACAAAAATATAAAGAACTGACAAATAAAGTTAACTAAATGTGTGCACTGCAAATAGTTAACTAAAAGGTCAGACTAATGAAAATAATTTTTAATAAAAATCTAAACTATTCACTAATTGATGTCTAAATTAATGTAAAGGATAAAACAAACAAAATGATTACCATTCAGGTCTGTGTGACAGTAGGGTCAGCTGTCACAATGCGCATGAAGATAAATCGACCCTTGCCTTAAACTCTTGCTTAGTTCTTTCTATGGCTTCCTCCATTGGGGTTCTGGGAAGTTTCTTCTCAAGAATTTTATTTTCTTTCTCTGCCTCTTTCAAATACTTTTCCAGAGCTTTTACCCTGGCTTCAAGAAGTCTGCACTTCTCTTTTTCTTTCAAAAGCTCATTATTCTTCATGCCGATTTCGTCAATTTTTCGGGACACCTCAGCCTCAAGTCTCTTCACTTCACTTTGTTGCTTTTCAACCTTTGCTTGGTATGCTGTGATTTCAGACACCGTTTGCCGTTTTTCTGCCTCAATCTTCTCAACCTGCAGTTTTGAGTCCCTCTCGAGGTTTTTTAAAGAGGCTTGAAGCTCTTTAACTTTATTTTTGTAGTCTTTTATCTCAGACAACAACTGAGTCCTGTGGGAACTCCGGATCTCTACCTCATGTTGTGACTTTGGGATTTGCTGACGTTCCAGGTATTTGTTTTGCTTGAGAGACCAGTTTAGGTCTTTGGTGAGTGAATCGATTTTCTCATTTAGAAGCTCAATTTGTACATGAGCTTTTTCCAAATTCTCCTGCAGTACGTTCTCCTTAATCAGCAATGCAGATTTTTCTTTAATCCTTTGCAAAAAATCCATAACCACAAGAGCCAATTCATCTCTTGTCATTTGTCTAATTTGGGACTTTGTTAATGAATCAGCGTCAATTTGTGACATTTTGACTGTCCAACCAATGTTGGACAGTCAAAATCTTTCCGGTCTGCTTTCCAGGAGACCGGAAAACAAAGCCTTTCCAGTCTCCTGGCTGTTTCTACTTTAACAGCCAAACAGCCAAATCTTACAAGCACATATACTTTTTATACAGTAACTTGAGTGAGGAGTCAGTAGTCACTCCTAGTCACTTGTTTCTTACTCCTGCTGAGTAAGAAACAAAGGGGTTACAGAATGACATGAACGTTATATGACACAACAGGTGATTATTATTAGAAAATAAAGAAAGCGTAATAAACTGAATAACTGGAATTATTGTACAGGGTCTTAATCATGAAATGGATAAATGCCAAAAATCAAATAGGACAAACTACTACACAGCAGAGTTGCATTCTTTGTCTCAACCATTTTCACAGAGTTGAACAGAAGTGACATTTCTTTTAGTTAAGATCAAAGATTGGGGTTAATTTGCGTGTTTTTTTTTTTTTACATTTGTGTAATAATATTTGGCCGTAATGATCAGGTTATTAATGATATATTACAATTTTGTGTCCAAAATATAAATGCCAAATTTAATATTGCTGTAAGTTAAAGTTGGAATATTTAAATTATTAGTCAGCAACCAATTATGAAGATCCTTCCAAAATTTAGATGCATAACTGAAAGAAAATGATAAATGTTGCAAAGGTTCTACGTCAAAAGGCAGAGTCATTTGCCTCAATATAAAATTTTAGTCTGAAGTAGTATTCTTTACATGGATAAATATTAACTAATATTTTATAATTAATTTCCTTTGTTTTGGGGGTTAAAGGGAAATTTAAATAGCTGCATCACATTTTTTTCATGCACTAAAAGAAAATTCTTTAAGTAAATTTCTTCTTTTCAAGAGGGAAGGGAAAGTCTTTTGGATAATGACTGTTCTTAAAATTTACTGTTGCAGTTTTTGTCTATAAAAATGTAGTCTTGGATAAACAGTGGGTAAAGCCATGGTACTGAGACTGTATAAAATAACGAACCTTGTACTGTGTTAATCAAAGCCTGACAGATAGCTTTAATTACAGCTCGAAATTCTTTTTTAGTGCAGGTAAAATTATATTTATGCTGGAATTCTTCAAAGTTCAAAATTTTCCTTCTGTCATCCATGAAATGTTGAACAGGCCATTCTTCAAAATAAAAGGATTTTTTTTCTTTATTAAGATGCATCTATTATTCCAAATAGGAGTGTTATGGGGGTAAAGGTTATGCTTAAAGATTAATTTCCAATATTGAAGGACTTGTTGGTAAAATTTGGTGAAGTTCAACTGGAAGTTTATTAATTTCAAAGTCACATTTTAAAAGGAATTCTACCCCACCAAAGATTAAAAAGATTTTAGCAGGGAGGCTAAACCAAAAGCTCTCGGAATGTTTCAGAAAGTTTTGTAACCATCGAAGTTTTAAGCAACTGTTTACCGAGTCAAAATCAATTGCATTGAGGCCTGCTTCTTCTAGTGATCTTATAATATCTTTTCTAATGTAGTGATGTTTGTTTTTCCAAATGACATTAAAATGATTTTGATTAACTTTTTAATTATTTTATAGGAAATTTCTAAGTAATAAGATGGATAAATGAGTCTTGATAGACTTTCCATTTTTGAGAGTAAAATCCTTCCAAATATTTAAAGGTCTCTTTGTAGCCATGTGTTTAAAAAAGTTTTATTTTTTAATAAAATGTTTTCTAGGTTGGCAGTTGATCTAAATGTAATATCTTTGTATTGCTGGGCTCAGGCATCGATGATATGTTGTAGTTCCAACCTTCAGTCATTGTAGTTCTAAAGAGCAATTCAACTGTCAACTGTTTCTATCCTTATGAGATCTCGCTGTCGGTCTGCAGGACCTTGACAAAAAAAACAATAAGCCCTAGAAAAATTTTGAAAACATTTTACGGGAGAAGGCATGTGTATCTATGTCATGACCGACTTTGAGACCAATAGGGACCAATAGGGACTTTGAGACCAATAAAATAAATATCGCTAGTTAAAGTCAGAAATCCACTGTGCTGTGTGTGTGTGTGTGTGTGTGTGTGTGTGTGTGTGTGTGTCAGACAGATCCTTTGAAAAAAAATCCTATCCTTATGAAACATCCTGCCTCGTTTTTTGCTATTTATGTCGCCATTTCAACTCCAAATCCCACTAAAAGTAGTAGCTCCCTCCTTGGGATCAAGCTGAATGTTTTGATACCACTTTTGTGGGGGTGCACAGAGCACACAGCCGTACGAGTCGCATTAAGGGTGACGGAAGAAGAATAAATAAGTTTACTAGAAAATTCCTGAAGAAATTTAAATGGGGCCTGCCAAAGTGTGCCCGTCGGTTTGGACCCAGCGTTCTGATGCTAAAAATTAGCATTGCTAAAGAAAGCTTCAATGCAGTCAATAACCTGTGATGAGTCAGAAGCATGTGGACTAAGCTGTACTTGTACCATTCAGTATGTTAAAATTAATGCATAAACTAATATTTGACAAAATGCTAATGTTAGCATGAAGACTATCAGTAGCATGTGGGGCATCACTAGCATGTTCTATGTCATTGCCTTACTCCATTCAGTAAACTAAACATGGCAAATAAGTAAGAAAATCAACTAATAGGTTATTTTAGGTAAAAGGCTAATGCGTGCAAGGCAGTGCACTAGTGGGCGGCAGTGAAATGGTAATGTTTGTGCTAATGTCACTATCCTGAGAAAAAAAGCGTAAAAAAAAGTTTAATATTATTGCACTGCCATAGGCGGTGCACTGACGTGAGGTGAGTATGCAGGCTTTTATTTTGAAACTTTCAGTAAGATTCATTTGAAATGGCAACACTAATCTCATGTGTAACAGAGGATTTTTTTAAAAGCTATCTAATGCAAGAAAGAGCAATTACATGATATAAAAATTGTCAAGGCTTTTATTTTGAAATTTTTCATAAGCTTCATTTGAAATGGCCACACTAATTCCATGTGTAATAGTGATTGGGTTAAATCAGTTATATAATGCTCAAAGCACAAGTAGTTCAGAATACCAGCCAACTCCTCCTCTATAGTAACAGACAGTTCCGCCATGTTGTAGTTCTGACATGCTGCTCAGGCCTCTGTTTTAACTGAGTCTTGGCCATAGATAGAACTACAGTTATGGCAGTTATGGCTGCTGGTTTGTAGTCCAAACCAGCAGCTCTGCCTTTCTCTGTATTCTGTTGCTATAGCGATCGATGCTCAGCCAACTGCCCTGTGTGTGTGAGACAGACAGCTGGAGAAGGATTTCTATCTTGAGTTTTAATGAAAAAAGCAGTCCGAACAACTGTTTCCCGTTCAGGATCCGTAAGGCCGATCCAAAAACCGTTTGAAGCATATGAGAGGGCTATTTGTCGTCTCCGATAGTACCGCGATTCATATCTGTAGGTCACTCACAGAAATAGCAGCAATAAGAGAAACATGGTGTGCGCTGAGCTCAGAAATTTTTCAGAAAAGTCTGAAAATGAATGGTTGAGTGCCTGAAGGTACCCTGTCACATGATTTCACTCTGAAGCACCTTGACAGAAAACCGTAAGCCCTAGAGAAATTTTGAAAACATTTTACCAGAGCAGGCATTCAGTGCGATTTCATGACCAACTTTCATACCAATAGTACAAGTTTTGCGGCCATGAGAGCGATTTCAAAATTATTTTGGGGTCAAAATTCCACCCTTTTTCTCACTCTAAAAAGCGGCAGTTGGTGTCAGTTAAGTGTAACTGACACTTAACTGACACTTTCCAACTGCCGAACAAAGGTTCGGCAGTTGGAAATTTCGCTCGTTTTTCGCTTTTTACGTCGCCATCGTAACTCGATAAAAGTGATAGCCGCACGATTTGATACCACTTTTGTGGGTGGGCACGCAGCGGTACGAGCCACATAAACGGTGGTGGAAGAATAAATATAGAAGAAAAAATAAAGAGACGGGTGTAGAACATGCAATGCATGGAGGCAGTGACTGCTCTTCCCTATGCATTGCTANCAGATGCACTCACACCTGCCTGCTGCCATTCCTGAGCAAGCTCTGCACTGCTGGTAGCCCGATCCCGCCGCTGAAACACTTTTAAGAGACGGTCCTGGCACTTGCTGGTCCTGGAGCCTTTTTGGCAACAATGGAACCTCTCTCCTTGGAGTTCTTGATGATGTGATATTGTTGACTGAGGTGAATCTTTCTAGCTGTGATACTCTTTCCTGTCAGGCCATTTTTGTGCAGTGCAATGATGACTGCATGTGTTTCTTTAGAGATCACCATTGTTCACAGAAGAGAAACAATGATGCCAAGCACCAGCCTCTTTTTAAAGTGTCCATTGGTGTCATTCTTACTTAATCATGACAGATTGATCTCCAGCCCTGTCCTCATCAACACACACACCTGTGTTAATGGAGCAATCACGGAAAGATGTTAGCTGGTCCTTTTAAGGCAGGGCTGCAATGAAGTTGAAATGTGTTTTGGGGGATAAAGTTCATTTTCTAGGCAAATATTGACTTTGCAATTAATTGCTGTTAAGCTGATCACTCTTTATAGCATTCTGGAGTATATGCAAATTGCCATTATAAAAACTGAAGCAGTAGACTTTGTAAAAATTAACATTTGAATCATTCTCAAAACTTTTGGCCATGACTGTCATGATCCGTGTTTCTGTGTGTTTATTTTTGAGTTTTTTTCTGTGTAGTCCTGTTCCCTGTGATCAGTGGCGCAACTGCACATTATTCAGGTGGATGCGAAAACATAACCCCCCCCCCCCCCCCCCTTCTTGAGGCAAAAAACTCCTGCGAGAGCATCCCTAAAAAAAATTCGAA
>NW_015113338.1:130450-153777 GCF_001443285.1 Poecilia latipinna
AACTGAATAAGATAAAATTCACAAATTCTCAATATAAAATGAATTTAAAAATAATAAAAAAAAGCACATCTGTAACTCTGTTACAGTAGCACATTTTAACAACGACGCAGTTCAAAGTGCTTTACACCTTAAATAAACATAATGCAGTGACCAATTAAGAAACAAACAATATACATAAACTTTTGCTAAATGCCGTCGTCTAAATCGTCAGGAATCATCATCTTGAAATCTACATCAAATATATTGATTGTTCCAGTTATTATTAGTCAAAGGCCCCTCTAAGCAGGTGGGGATTTTAGCCCTGATTTAAAGGAGCATAATTAATAATTGATCGCCCGGCTCGGCCTGTTGACAGGTCAGAGTTATTTTTGTGCTGGATTGGTCCTGAGGCGGATTCCTCCGCTTATTTAGATGGAGAGTTTTCCCACCTGGATCTGGATTCCCTTCCTCTTCCCTCCATTCAATGAGTTCTGCTGCCCCTCGTGGTGTTTAAGGCCGGGAACACACACACACGGCTTCACACACCCATGGTTATACCTACGATTACTGGCTCACATTTTCTTTGCCTGAGTTTCATGAGTTTTTTGAGACTGTGCCAAGTCTTTATATTTGTACTTTTATGTATTTTGATGTTTTTTGTTTGTCATTTTCATTACCAATGCTGTATGGTTGTCAAATTTGTGGTTTGCTCCACTAACGCTTTCTTTAAATCCACATAATTGTCTCCATCTCGTTTACACACACCACCGTGCTCCTTTAGTTGAACCCTTTGGCCCATTAGTGTAATTTAATAACATTCATTACTGTGCTACACAAAACTGTACTGAAATATGTCCTACCACAGAGTTTCATTGCAGTGCTCTTATTATCTTAAGACATACAGTAGACTGTACACACAGTGTACTCCACTCCCAAGCTCTTACCAATGTGGGTTAATTAAGTTGCTTTTTTTTGTGCAGCAAATAAAAAAAACCTGTTATTATCTCAAGTGTTTAAAAAGGCTTAATATATTTCCTGATAATTAAATGTGCTGTTAAAATTTTGCTGGACAACTATCTGCATTAATGACCGCATTACAGCGGTTTAATGTTGATTATGTTTTGAGCTTCTGATGACGGGGTTGTCACTTTTTTTTTTTTTTAATTCCTGTAGTCATTTGTATTACCTAGAAGAAGTCTGGCGATTTTACGTGTTGCAAATTTAACGATTTCCATGCTTAAAGTGATTTTCTCAAGTAACAATCAAGCCAAAGTTGAAACAGCAGCCATGTTGATAGTGGATACTGCAATAAATACATTTAATTGAAAGAGCACAAGTGTTGGCATAAATTACTACAAGAAGCAGGGGTGGAAATTAACACCCGCCACTGGCAAAATGCGGGTAAAACTAAGAAGTGGCGTCTAAACTGGAGCAACACCTCTGCCAATGCCAGGGGTTGACAATATGAAAAAAATCAGTTTGTCAGTTTGAACTCCTGTCCATGTGAGGAGTCTGGGATATAGATTAATGCACATACTTGAGGCGGCCTGAGGCTATCATATTTTAACAAAAAAAAAAAAGTATATATATATATATATATATATACAATTTTTATCGACCGCGACAGCCCATTGGTTGATTTTACTGACGGACATTGGGCTTATCCACTGCAATCCCTCAGTCCTCCTTCACCCGCCCCTCTCCTCTGAGGTTATAAGTAGCGGCATTTCAGCTAACCGGAGATGGAGAGAAATGAGCGGATACGTGACGGGTTAGCAAAGGCTAAGAAGGCCCTCAACCTATCCAGAAAAATGTGTCAAACTTTACCACACAAGCTTTGACCACTGGAGCAGGAGGGAGAATTAGTAATTCAGGGGTGTTATTGTCGTCCGAGGAGAATGAGGAGAGAGATGTGATCAGGGGTAGACTGAGGAAGTGGTCAGATTAGTTACTACTGCCCAGTAAGAAGGAGTGGAAATGCTCATGAAGAGGCAGCGTTTCATGCAGGGCGGAGGGCAGGTGTAAGTGAGTGTCTTCGGGTGGGGGGAGAGTACATTAATCTAGCAGGCAGTCAGTAAAACATTGGAATAACCCAGAAATTGACACGTTTTTAGGATGTTTATAAATAATTGAACAAAAGATTTTCTTGAACAGTTGATATAGACATGAGCTACGTTGTTGATGAATGCTGAGGATTTGCCTGCTACCTTGCTGTTACTTCCCTCTCCATGCTAACACCAGATTAAGTTGGCAGGGTCTGTATCGAGGGCTTTGCTTGTTCCCAAAAGAAACATTTTATGAAAGAAATATTACACCCCCGTGCCTCCCTCTGAAGCTTCTCAGTGATAATGCAATCGTTTAGAACATAAGCTCTTTTAACTTAATTATACATGTGAAAGCGTAATTAAAAAAGCTTCTTTGTGGCTCACTAATGTTGCTGCTTTAAAGCAATATTCTTTTTTTTATTAGATCATTTAGATGGTAGCTGATTTTCTCTGTCTACACTTTACTGTACATATTTTCCGTCGTGGCTCCATCCCAGGTTTCCCAGCACATTCATGCCCACACTGACTGCTTACACTTAGAGTTGAAAAGTCAAGAGAGTATTGTGTCATTTGTCTGAGGTCCGCCCTGAGAGCAGAGTCACTGCTGTAGTACCCTCACCAGTGAGAGAGGAAACTGAAAAACTGACCTATGAGAGCAGAAAGGATCAAATTCAGAGGCATGTCTCTGTCAGGTCAGAACAATTAACCTGGGAAGGGACCCAAAAAAGAGACCTTCACGGCAAAGAAGCCTTAGAATGTCCCCTTTGAACAAGTAATGGTTAAATCAATATCCATCCATCCATTTTCTTTACACCCTTGTCCCTTAGTGGGGTTGGGAGGGTTGCTGGTGGGTTAAATCAATATGTGGAATGCATATGTAAACATAGTACGCATACAGGTGCATCTTTAAAAAATAGTTAAAAATATCATGTTATTCGGCATTGAATCTCAAGAAAAAAATGAGGGTAAGTTCTAAATGACGTAAAAAACGAAGTCGAAATGAACATCAGAGTGAGACAAGATTACTGCAAAAACAAAAATAAAACATGGTTTTAAACGTAAAAGTAGGAACAGAAAAGGTAAAACTCCTCAGATGTTAGAAGCCCATGTGCATGACTAGTTAAAAGTTTGAATACAACTGTGAAAGAAAAACAAATTATTAAATTGTACGCTCCTATTCATGAAACAGTTGCTTGTTTTTGAAGTGAAAGCTCTAAGGCTTTCTTCATTTTTCTGTTGCCAATGCTCCTGACATTTACCGAGCATCTTTTGCCCAGAGTGTCTGGATCTGATAAAGAAGTGGATTACATTTAGTCAAATCAAAACACACTTTGGATTCACTTCTCGAAATTCAAGTGTTTTCTATCTCAGCAAAACACACACACACACAGTTATGCATACAGCGTTTTCTCCCCCAAGGCACTTTCCCTCTTTCTGGGATTGTGAAGAAGCAGGAGCAAGCATCCCTGTGATTGGCTGAATGATCGCTCTCTCAAAAAAATAAAAAAAACTTTGCTTGTTATGCCCAATATTCTGCTGTTGACTTGCTGCAGAAAAAAGGTTTGTATGAAGCTGATTTAGTCATGTTCGATTCATAGGGTTATATGTAATAAAAATGAATAAGAAACAGCTTGAATCTCACTAAATCTAGATGTTCTAAAGTAATTCTCATGATTGTGAATTTTTAATATGCTCCATAACAGAATTTTTCAAATAGAGACAAATGAAATTTTCTATCCATCTCATTTAACAATTGTCAGACAAACCAGTCAAAAGGTGTGAAAAACTGTAAAGTCAGTTGCTTTTTCTGAGACAGACATGCAACTGAAAACAAGGCTTTGTAGAGATGATAGCTTAAAGCTAACTGTATCTCCATGAAAGTTTCTTTTTCTTCTTCGTTTCAGGGATACAGGAGGAGTGAAACTGGAAGAGGTATGGAGAAAATGAATGTAGTGATAATATAAAAGGTGGAAGACAGGAGGTGTCTGTTGGTTATGTGGTATGGTATGAATAAATATGCACACTTAAGGTGATATCCAATGATAATTTGGCCTTTTCAAAAGAACCTTGCTGACTTTTCTTTATGTCATTCTCTTTCCTCATAAAAATTACTCTTTACTGTCTCTAAATGTTTCAGTCCAACCAGCTACCTTCAGAAATCCTCTAAATAGTGAAGAGTTTTGTGAAATTTAATTGTTTTTCAAATCTAGGTTTTCCATAGAGATATCAGTGATTCATTAAAGGCCATCAGAGAAAACGAGCAGCATCGTGAAAGTGAACAACACAGCAGCTGGGATGCAGCTCTGAAGATGCCAAAAGTTACGCTGTGAAGCAGTATTATAAGCTTTGAACATGTCGGAGTATCTTTCAGTCGATTGTTTGAAAATGGGAAGAACATGCAACTGGAAAACCTACAAACATATGGCTGCCCAACAAAACTGACAGGAGGGGAAAGGAAAGTGTTAATCACAAATCTTTATTGTTTTGTGGAAGACGGGATAAAACTATTCACTAATCCACGATTGGTTATAACAATATACTTTATTTGAAAACGACTTAATTTAGACAGAAAAATAAATATCCATCAGTTTTGCTCGTACAAATGACTCAAAGTCTACTGGAGAGAAATATTGAGAGCACAAATGTGAGTCCTTCAGAAGAAGTGTTCTTCCAACAGCACTTTCCCATTGTGCTCTTTTTTTCATGTTTGTTTGCCTTGACATTCAGCCAACAGTGACACAGCATAACATTGTCTAAATTTACAGCAGCAACTCGGGTAAAGTTAGCCTTCCTGTGTTTACTCTGTAGATTCCAGTCCAGTAAGATCCTACGACTCCAGCATGCTGGTGAAAAAAATGACGACTGAAGACAGTGGATAAACAGTTTTCCTGTAACAGTAAGTTGTTTATTCGCCATTAGCTCACTGAGCAGTGCATACACAAGCAACACTGACAGCTTTAAGACCCTCCTCTTGGCTCTGATTGGTTGTTTTTGGTCGGGAGCGGTGCTTTTCTTCAGACGGCAATAGCAGCTCAGGGAGAAAATGGAAGAGTATGATATTTTCACAAGAGGCGTGAATACTTTTGCAAGGAACTGAAAGTGTAGAGACCAGAATGATAATACTCAAGGATAATAGTCATTTAGACTTTAAAGTTTAATAGCCCAGTGCAGTTAATTTAAGGTGTCACTGGAGTCTATTTTCAACTTCCCTATCTGCATCTTTATTTTCTCATCTGGAGTACACTTTTCAAAGAATTGCATTAGCATAAAAAAAATCTCACATAAAGAAGCGCACAAGAGCGGAGAGTGTTGATGAACAATTTAAAAATCACATCACATCTGGTGTGTGAGGACTGAGTGAAAATAAATACATTTTTAAAATGTGCTCTTTGTATGCGAGTGTGTGTGCGTGTGTGTGTGTGTGCGTGTGTGTGTGTGTGTGTTTTAGAATTTCTCACCTTGTAAGGTCAGTTTTTTTCCAACAAATACTGCTTTGTGAGGACCAACTACTCTTTACGGGATCCATAAGAAGAAGAGTTAGGATTAGGCTTGTAAAAGCACTAGTTAGGTTTGGGTTACGCATCAGGGTGGGGCTATAGAAATGAAGGAAAAATGAATGGAAGTCGATGTAAAGTCCTTGTGAAGATAGAAAGACATACTGTGTGTGTGTGTGTGCGTGCATGTGTGTGCGTGCGTGCGTGCATGGGTATGTGTGTGTGTGTGGTCGATGGCTAAGCCAGAACCGCGTAAATGTTTAATTCTAGGTTTGGAACCGAATGAGCTCTGACTGACTAAAGAGATTAGCTGCCCTTTCTACAAATATGTCCACATATATTATATATAAATCTGCCCATATTGTACACCTCACTACACACACTTTGCATAAAATTACATTTTATGTCACGAAATTCCAAGTCCCTTCTGTGATTGAGTGCAAATGTTGTGTTGGCGGATGACTTGGTTTGATGAAAGTTAAATCCTTTCTGCTCTTTGTGAATATTTGCGTACCCTGTTGCTTCTTTGTGCAAATGAAAGTGGGAGTGCGTGGCTCCTTCTTTGCCTTTCCAATTCATTGGCTACAGATGCCACTCAGTTGTATTTACTGAAACCGACAGTCCCTCCATCCTACAGTTCCATCTATACATATTTGTTCATGTAAAAGTATTTGTTGCCCTTGGATTGTTCTTTCCTTCCTTCCTTCTTTTCTTCACTTACCTGGGAAATGCTAACCAGGATTTACTATGGGAAACAAGCAAACCCACTGGATTAGCTTGATCTATCTTCCTCAGGGAAACTGTTATATATTTATGTAAACAAAATGAAATCCATGTGGAAAAAGGTGAATTTCACAGAATTAGCTGATATTGGTGATAAAGGAAGGATATACAGTAATTTCTGTACTGTTTTGGCCTCTGTAGCTCCTGTCCACTGTTACCTGGCTACACGGGACTCAGCTCTGCGTCTGCTCAATTCTCCTCTCCACACAGACAGAATAAATCGGTCAACCACAGTGAAAAACACTCGTAGACATCAACAACTTCCCCTAAGAATAAATACCTTGAAGCTTAGTGCAAGGTTCATGGCAAGCAGGTTTGCCATGAACCGGGAGAAAACTGTTCTGTAAGTTTGGAGCTGCAAAAATATGACCACTACTCAGAAACAGAAAAGATAGCTGGAAAAGTTAGCTAAGAACATATAGCATGCAGAAGCTTCTGCTAGTCGTAGCTAGCAAGCTTCTGACAGAGAGCTAGCTTCTATGTTTCTAGAAGCTACCATCAAGAGCTTCAAAAGCTAGCTCCTTTAAGAAGCTAGCTCTCTTTTCAGTGTTTTTTTCATTCACACCATAATTACATATTTTTTGGTTTATTAAATATGGCTAAAATGAAATAAATAAAAATAAAAATAGAAAAAGTGGAATTTGGAAAAAAAATTAAATGGATTTTATGGGGCCCTACCTTTAGTTCTGCCATCCACTGACATTTTCTTATGACACGCGCTACCTACCTAAGCCTTGTTGTTTCTTACAGACCATGTACATGCTTTCATTAAAACACCAAATGGTTCGAGGACCACATTTCATTCGACGTGTTGACTTGGCCTCCAAGTTTCCCAGATCTTAATATAACGGGGCGTCTGTGGGATGTGCTGGACAAACATCCTTCATCCTTAGCCGTTTCCTCCTCCAATCTCAGATTTCATCCCGTTTTATCTCCTCTCTCAGCTCCAGTTCTCTTTTCTCCACTTTGTGGTTTTCACTCGTGTTCCGTTCTCCCTCCTCATCTCTCTGCCCGAGTTTATATCCCAGTTCGTCTTCCTCTTCTCTCCTTTTTTTTTATCTCCCTCCATCTTCTACTTCCTCATTCCGTTACACTCGGCAGATTTCTCAATCTCAAGCTCTATCTTAAATCTCAGAAATCATCCGTTCGCAGCCTGCTCTCACCCACACCCTGCTCAAGCCCTCTTCCTCACTCTTGCTTGCTACTCCTCGCCCCCTCCGCCCCATATATTCCCAGACATACATATTTATACTCTCAACTCCTCATACACATTCAGCCGCTCTTCATCTCTCCTTCTCGTTCTCCCTTTTCCTCCTTGGTACCAGTATTTCATGCGTGAATAATCTGCGCTGGTATAATCCTTTTTAGCTATTCTACCCTGTAGCCTAATGAGCCTATAGCACTCTTACACTGTCTCTCTTTTCTCACACAAGCACACACAAACATGCGTGCGCAGCGGTTATCAGTATGCATAAGAACATTAATACCACCTTAACAGGATTTATCTCACTTTTTGATGCCTCCCCTCTTTTTATTTATTTTTTTTTTATGGTCGCGGCTCCCTTCAAACCGACTGCTTCCCTCGCCCGTTCTTTAATCATCCCGTGATTAGCATTCCATCTTCAACAGAAATAAAGGTAAAACGGCTTACGGGCGAACCCACGCTGTCACATGCTGGTAATAAGCTGGAGATAAGTGGTACATGCCCATCATTTTATCATATGTTTGTGAAGGCAACAAATGAAAAGGTTCCTGAAATGCTAATGCGGTCAATGCCTACAAAAACAACAACAACAAAAAAACACAACAAGAAAAAAACAACTAGGCAGTTTTCTAAGTTTTCTTTTTTTAATTACAGGTAAGCCCAAAAATTTAGATCTAAATGATTTTCATTCAGTCAAGCAGTGTGCATCTTAGTAATGATTAAAAGGGGAATCTCTCAGAAGATAAAAAAAAAATTTAAACTATGAAGTTTGAAATAAGATTTTATATATATATTATATACATAGGGGTCATTAAGAGCAGTCCAACACCATTAACAGCTACTGTTAAGACAGCCTAATGGAGAAACATTGTAGTGATGACATGCTGAAGGCGGAGTCTTATACAGAGCAGGAGCTTCTTAAAGAGACAGAGGCCCAATTTCAAATTGCACAACTAGTGTTGCTTTCTTTAAATCAGTACCAGTATTGAAAAATGTTATACATGTTTATTATTATTATTATTATTATTATTATTATTATTATTATTATTATTATTATTATTTTGTTATAATTATATTTTCTTCGATGTACACTTATATAGAACAGCATGTTGCAGTTGTAGGGCGGGTTTCACTTTTGAACATTGTTGAAAGAAATTCTCCACGTTTAATAAAACATGCATCGGAGCGGAGCGGGGACACAGCGTGTTTGAGAGTTTAAAATATCAATATCAGCCCCATTTCCCTGATTAATTATGCTGTTTTTCTCCTCCGGTCCATCATGTTGTAAGTGCTGCGCCGTCCTCTTTGGAAAGCAAAGTAGGACAGAAGGCTTACCGTTTGTCTCCGTCTCCACTTATCTCACTCATTCTTCTAATCAGTCTGTCATCGCCAAACTTCCCGTTGTCTCCCCTTCACCTCTCCCATTCGTTTTTTTTTTGTTTTTGTTTTTTGGATCCCTCTTGTTTTCGACTCCTACCCCGACTCCATCAGTCTGTCTGCACCTCCATCTGCTCAGTCACTTCTCAGTGTCAGGTCTACTGCCAGTCATTTGACAGCTATATAAATTTTAAATGCAAAGTGCATTTATAACCAGGTAATTAGCCGAAAGGTGCCGCTAAAAACTTTCTCGTGACCTTTGATGGCAGACTACCAGAATTGCTAAAACTCTGAGTTAATTCGCAGGAGAGCAGCGGCTCACGCCTCCAGCAAAACTTCATACGAGGCCAAACTTGATAAGGAGCGTGGGAAATTGTCACCGTGATACAGGCTTTTAAACACAAAGTTGCATAGGGTTGTAAAGAGATAGGATTTTATTTTCTAATAAGAATATGAAAAGTGTTTCATGCATTTTTCAGCGTTGATAACTAGTCTTTTTTCAATAAATCAATTAGTCACGTAGTAAATTAAATAATAATTTTCATTAGCATGATTTATAATTTTTCATTTGGATGGCGAAACCCTTCAGTCTGGTGCTTTTGTCTCAACTAGACTGTTTTTTTGTTTTTTTTTGTTTGAAGGACAGTTTTGCTTAGACTTAGCTTCGATATCTTTCTGGCAGACTAGACGTCGAAGTTGGCTTCAGAATTCATTCTGTTCGTTGTTTTGTTGATTTATTTTGGATATTTAAAATGTCTCCGAGTTCCAGTGTTAAATATTGGTTATAATTTAACTGTGACAAAGGGACTTTTATCGATTGTTCTTCATCCAGTCTAGCCAACTGTGAGCCTTTGTGAGGAAACTTAAGAATCCTGAAAGATTTCAACCGCGTGTATGTTCCTTCAAATTAATAAAATCTCAATAAAATACATCGGTTAAAAAAAAAAAAGGTGAAAACATTTGCAAGGTACTGTACGTTGTCATTTTGAGTCTGTAAAAATCTGAACGGTAGACAGTGTGAGTAACACGTTCCGATGTTACACGTTCCTCGCTGTGAATAATCGTCGCTGTTTAGAATCATATTGTTACTTATCTCACTATCAAAGCAATGAGGTCCCTGAAAACTTGATTATTAGGATGATAGTGATGCAAGTGAAGCAAACAGCAGTGTGACTAAATCTTTGTTCCCTGGTAATTACAGTGTGTGGAGCGACAGAATGAGAGCATGGTTCTGTGGTCTTTAGAGGGAGTGCAGGTGGGCTGCGTCTTTACATATGAAAAGTGTCGGAGGGGGGAATCTGCAGATTCACCGAGAAAGCATCGTGCACGGAACGGAGCAAAGGATGGGATAAAAACACACACCTGTCTCCAGTACTGTACTCTTTTAGTCAGCTCACTTTGTTGTCTAGCCAAAACCATGGAGAAGGAAGATTAGATATTTTAGATCAGTGTTTTTCAAAGTGGATGCCATGGACGATGAGAAGAAAAAATTTTAAAATAAAAAAGATGAAATACATTTTGAATCAAATTTTCAATTGTTTTTTTAAATAATACAACTATAATATGTTAAATCTTTATTGTTAAACATAAGTTAAAATAACTTATTGAAATACATTTACTTCCATGTGGCCGAAAAAAACAAAAACAAAACAAAAAACAAAGTCCCAGCACCAAAACTTTTTTTATCGAAAAATGTGAGTTTTTTCAAAATTGTCATGATTCCATAAAACAAACTTATTTCCGTATTTTCGATTTGCCCACCTTTATGGTTGATGGAAGTTTCCATGTAAAAAAGAAAAACCACATTGGGAAACATGAAAAAGGTAACGGAAAACATACGTTACCGACCAGACCAAGAGGGAGTGGTTGCCTCTTTGGAGCCAACTTCGACATCTAGTGTGCCAGAAAGATATCGAAGCTGGCTCAAGCGGGTCAATTAATTAGGCTCTAGGAGGGATGAAGGAGTGGGAGTGTAAGGGTGAGAGTTGAGGGGAGAAAAAAAAATCTCAGCAGGACAGATCAGCTGAGGAACCTGCGGGCGTGGGTTTGAGAGTTCACCGGCTCGTGTGTCTTTGTGATTAGTTTATTGCCGAAGCGGTAAAGGAGACCAGTTGGGGAGCAATAACAAACACGAGGGAAATCAAACAGGAGAAACTGCAACTCTCGCTAAACATTGTGTTAAGCGGGGTTTGGTGTCTGTTCTCTGTTTGAGCTGCACAGCTGAGAAATAGTAATCATTTTTTTTAAGGCCAAATGGTATTTAACTGCACGGCAGCAGCTGGTGAGGAGAGGAGTTACTCAGTAGTGAAATGAGACAACAGAAGGTTTACTCGACTGTCTCTGGAGGCACATATAGGCTGCTGGCTTTGGATCAAATCACTGTGGCTTCTTTTTCTCCATCGCCCGCCTAATCCTTTGTCCCAGGCTTTTAATAAAGAAGGAAACCCCAGAGGGTGTTGATTGAAATGTTGTTTATAACCGTATTACATTCAAACTCAAGAGTTCATTAATCATCCCAACCTTTGCTGTCCATTTCTGTATAACTATGTCTCAGAGTTAATCTCTAAAACGAAAACTCCTCCTTTATCTGACAGCTAGGAACTTGAGCAACTCAGAGGGAAAAAGGTGTTGTTTTTTTTAACAAAGTAAACAGCTGCTGTGTGTCTGGCCATCAGAAACATAATTAGGAGCACAAATAATAAAGAAAATAAACAGCTTAACTTACAGCAAGTAGAAACTTTTTAATCCAATTACATGACAAGACACTTAAGTTGATTCTGCTGTGTGTGAAATTATAAAACAAGTTTACAAGCAACACAAAAAAATACTATTTATTTCAAGTTTCATGAGTTGAATGCACCCTATGTCTGTAGAATACTGAAAAAAGTAAATGTAAATATCTCAACAGATTAGCAGTTTTTGTACTTTGACATGACATCCAGGATGGGTTGAAAAGAGAAGCACAAACTAATCAGATTTATGGTGAACATGTGGTTTATTTGTGCTTTCTGCCTATTATCTCTGCTTACATTTAATCAACAATAAAAGATACTTTCTTTGTCCGATGTGTACTGAGAAATAGGATCCAACACGGTGCAGTGCCAGTCATCCACACTGCCTGAGGTCAGAGTTTAAAATATGCTCGTCTTCTCCTGGGGGCTTATGTGTTCATATTTGTTATCAGTCTCTGCCACCGCACAGCTTTTTATGCTGTCGCTCACCAACTACACCACCATTTTGAATAAGTCATAAGCCTCAAAAAAAAAAACATTTCCATATTCTAACAGTGTTCAGAAAATCAAGCTGGTAGAAAGGAGGATGGCTGGAAGGTTGGACCAGAGATCCCTGAAAGGTATATAAAAGTGAAATACAAAGGACAAAGAGAAGAACTGTAATAAAAAAAGGTGCATGGTTAAACTGGAAAAGAATCAGGTGCGATATGTGGGCAAATTGAGAAAAGGGAATGGTATAGATTTCTTTGTAATGTGTGTGTGTGTGTGTGTGTGTGGAAATGGAGATGCAGGAAATGAGAGGAGAGAAGTTCATGACTGAATGAGCATGCACAGCGTTTTACTAAAGTCCTTTATGTATATGTGTCTCTTTTGAGATTTCTTTTCAATATTACCTTGTTGGAGCTCAGAGATGCTCAATGTGTGCATCAAATGTCAAAAATGGAGATAATTTACATTTAAAGTGAGTGAAACAAAAAGATGATGTATCAAGAAACCCAGGCCCGGTTTCACCAAAATACTTTAAAATACTTAAGTGTGATGAGGAATTTGATTGAGGCCCTGCAATAAGTTAATAAAAATGTCTAAAAAATCCTTATTTTCTGTCGCATTTGGTTTCTAAATGAATGTCACTCAGAGCAAACAGAAACCCATGGAAACTCCGAAGCAGAGAGGATCTTGATACACACGGGAGCCGGAAAATATGCAAAATGCCAAGGTAGTATTCCACCACGGGGCTCAGTCAATAAAAAATAATAAATAAATAAAAATCAACCAGCCAGATCATGTTTGTTTACTGTTGAAAATGTCAGTGCCTGTGGCTATAGGCAAACAAACCACGGCGTATAGAGCCACATGCGGCTGAGATTTAATGTAAAATGTTTCTGTGAAAGCTTAGGGAAAAATCTCACAAATTGGACCAGTAGCTTTTTATTTTTCATTGGAAAGTTTGGGTTTTTTTTTACTTGTGAACTTTAGCTCTCTGTCCTTTTCTTTTATCCTAATTTGTCAAACTCAGTCCAAACTAATAAAAACAGATTTTTTAAAAATCATAAATGCATGAAGAAAGCCTTACATATCACCTCAAAGAGTTAATCAAAAATATCATCATCAAATCAGTAATGTAAAAATGATCCAAATCACACATAACTCTTACTAATTCTCAGCTCTCTGCTGCCATTATTGTGAATGTCCAACCAGTAATTTGACTGTCCAATTAGAGGTGGTTAGCCAGCTATTCTTTTGACAGAGTGCCAGGATGTAGGACAACCTTACAGCAACTTATTCTTTTTTCTTGTCACTATGGTGAATACTAAGCTGAACATTATGTTTTGCCTCTTAATTTCTATATTTCTTGCCAACAGTAATAGCACTGCAGCTGATTAGCAAAGACAGAAAATGTGTCATAAGCAAATTAAAGTTTTCATCTTATTAGAAAGTCACTTCCTTCAAAAGACATTTTTTCCCCCCTGCATTTAACTTTGTTGGACATCATTGAAAAAGCCTAATTTATTATTAGTATGAGTATTATTATTATTATTTGAATGTTTGTATTCTCATTTCTAAGCAGACAGAGAGAAAACATCTATAATCTAAAAGCATTATCTCTGTTTGTTTTGGAGTTCAGACTAATATTTACCCAACTCTGTGAGTTTCAGGTGGACACAATCATTCCTCTCCTCACGCCCCTCACTGTGTGGAAAAGCAGCACCAGCTGCACCTGTTGACCCGCGCCGCAGCACAACCGCATCAGCGGGGATCAGGGTCATTATTCTCAGTGAAGCTTAATGGAGAAAGGCACGACTCAAACACCACCTGGGTTAAGAGTTCGGTTTCCCTCTGCGGCCGGCCCGCATTACCATTCTGTAAGCCACTGTGAAATTGGAAGGTCCTCTGGACCAAAACCCGAGACGGACGAGACTCTGGAGCTTTTCAAGTACCGGTGCAACGGGACAGACGGGGGGAGGGGAAATGTGCGAAGTGGCAGGTGGCACATCCGTGAAATGCAAATGTCGAATGTGGATTTACTTAGAATCCAGTAGTTACATCAACAAGTGGACAGTGATATTATTTTGTTTTTTTGGCTCTAGTTTCCTTTATTTGAAACTGCTAAGACAGAAAAGTAGGCAAAGAGAGACGGAAGACGTGTGACAAAGGTCACCAGGCCAGGAATCGAACCTGCGACGGCCACGTTGAAGACTGAGGCCTTAACCCCTGCACCGCCACAGCACCTCCCACTTGTTGTTTTGTTGACTCTGATTTTGTTGCTCGTTATGCTGGTTTTGGATGTTTGTGGATATTTTCCACCACCTATTTCTATTTTAACCAAAGTTTTTTTTAACATTTACATGAAACAGTGAATTTCAGTTTGTTTTCAGCTCTAAAATGTGAAATTATCACAGCATAAATTAATAAATGTCAAAAACACCCAACATTTCTGGCCTAGTAGAGAGTGAAAACAACTCAATACACTTGACATAAGACAAAACTAACTTACAAATAACTTTTCAGAAAGATGTAGGAGCTTCTTTTACATCAATAATTTCTTAATATTGATGAAAAAGTACTGCTTCAATTGGCAGATTATTTCACTTTTCCCCATGTTGTAAGTGAAATCATCTATTTTTTCATCAACACTCTCCTATATCTTGCTGAAAGTTTACTTATATGTTAGTTTTGTTTTATTCCAAGTTTACTAAGATATTTGCACCAAACAAAAAAAATTTGTGTTTTTGCATTTAATTTACTAATTAATGTTTCATTGAGGAGTAAAGGCCTGCTTGTCCCACATGTCAAATTATAACCTCCTATCAACTTCCTTTATCTTCACAATTATGGGCTACTTTGTGTTTGTATGAAAGCCCATTATAAAGGCGTTGGGTTTTGTTGTCGTAACAAGGTAAAATGTGGAAAAGTTCAAAGGTTATGAGCAATTCTGTAAGGCACAGTAGTTCGGTGTCAATCTGTGACTAACCTTTTATTATCCAGCTGAAATGAGCAAATAACACTCAGACGTTCGGATTCTATCTCAGCACAGCAGAATGTCATCTTTTGTCCTGAATCCAGGTGGTGTGCAGCAGGTTCATTGTTGTTGACGTTTGTTGAAAACAATCGTCCGTATTAGCGGAAATTATCACAGTAAACACAGAGAGCCGTGCGATTAAACTGAAATGGCACAGTGCTAAGGAAAAGAACAAAACAAACACAGCAATGAGATGAAGCACATTAAAATACCATTGTGGAGAAAAACAAAATGATAGTTTTTGTTTTCTAATATACACATACAATTGTCTCTTTCATTTTAGATAAGATGGTTCTTTCTAATCTAATTTGATCTTACATCAGAGGAATTTAAACCAAACACTCATTCTGTGAAAACCTAAGAGGCTTTTTAGAGAATATTTGGGAACAATTACCAAGACGAACACATTAAGGACAGAGAAAGAATTTAAAGTTTTGAACTTTAACTTTCTTATCAATCAACATTCAACTCGTCAGCGAAAACTTTAAAGGTTTTGATAAAACCGCAAACTTTCCGAGAAATGATTGTCAACCTAAATGATGTTATTAAAGGGGCAGTGTTAAGGAAAATCAACTTCTTTGTCTTGATCCTTTCATGCATGTTTGAGAAATCCTTTAATCTCCCGTGGCAACCATCAAATTGTTCAAAATGCCTGGGTGGACCTAGCTCCGCCTTCGAGAATAAAGCTCCTCCTCTTGGTCCTCCCAGGCGTTTTGTACAGCTGAGTGGTTGCCACGGGAGATTAAAGGATTTCTCAAACATCCATGAAAGAGACAAAGCAACACTCCAGGTATGTTTATAATGAGGGAATAACATTATAAAAAGAACTCAAGAAAGTGGATTTTACATAACACTGCCCCTTTAAGAGCCATTGTTGAAGGTCCAAAGAGCCACTCGTGGCTCCGGAGCCACAGGTTGCAGACCTCTGCTCTAAAGCCGTGGAGATCCACAGCCAGACAGGAGAGTGGCAGTCAGACTTCACTCAGATTTCTCTCCTAGATTCTGTCTTGGCTTGGCCACTCCTCTGCCTTTGTCACCATTTCTCTGAGGCCTCTGGGAGGAATGTCACAGCTTCTAATGGGCACAGATGGTACGATGCCATGAGCCAAGTGATGTGTTAATATGCAAGTCTGTTGCTGAACTCCTTTCAAAGGCATTATGTCAACACGGCAGTTCACCATTTCTTGACACTCAAAAACAGAAATCATCAAAATTCTACAGTATCCAGGGATGTCTCTTACGCCTGGAATCTGACTCTTAAAGGGGCAGTGTCCTGTACGATCGACTTTTTTTTTTTAGCTTTGGATCGTGCCATGATGTCATTCCCTCATCAAAAACAGACCTGGAATGTTACTTTGATTATTTCATGCATGTTTGAGAAATCCTTTAATCTCCCATGGCAACCATTCAGCTGCGAGGAGTTAGCGCCACCTTCAAGCCGAAGCTGCAGTTTCCAAGCTTCTGAGCTTCCGCCTCACAGAGCAGCCCTCCCCTGCGACTTCCCCTCTCAGCTCCTTCAGACTAGCCAGCAGCAATTAGCAAACAACTGGTTGTTAATTACAGGTGTGCATCTACTGAATTCATTATAGGAGCTACGTCTCTGAGCAAAGCTGGTAAAAAGGTTGTTAAAGAAGTAATAGAGGAGACATGTTGTGATGACTTTCTGAAGGCTGAGTTTCAGAAAGAGCAGGAGTTTCTTAAACAGACAGAGACATTTTAAATTACAAAGTTACATTTCTTTTAAGCCATATTTGATATATAGAACAATTCTATAACAACTAAAGGGAACAAACTTACTTGGTTGTGCTATGAAAAGGATAAATGTGCCTGGAAAACACATAACACTGCCCCTTTAAGACTTATTCTAACATCTGAAATCTCAGCAGCGTCTTTTGTTCAGGCGTTCCTCTGTGTGAAGGCTGAAACAATTTATCCCTGGATGACACACATCCGGGGATAAAAATGTTAAAAACTGTGAGTAAAAATGTTAAATGTAATTGAACAAGCCAACACCTTCACATGACTGACACAAGCTGTTTGTCTATGTCCACCTGATGGTTTGTTAGTCTTGCACTGTAGCAAGATAAGCAAGAGGGAATAAATGATTTGTGTTTGTCCGCGCGTGTGTGTGTGCGTGTGTTCCTGGGTAAATGCATGTTTCCTGTCAGCCCATCTGAGAGAACGCCGTGAACCTTTCTGTCACTCTACATCTGCCCGCTTGCCACATGCTTGCTAACAAGGACCTAGCTCCTCGCAGGCTAATATTCTACCTGCCCGTCACACAAATAGCCACACACACATGCACACACACACACACCCACAGCATATAAACTAGGCGGCAGCCAGGCTGCTTTTTGCCGAACTGAGCAGGACTGACTAATCAGCGTGACTCAGATATCTCTGTGGGTCCAAGACCTGGCCGGATGCTTAATGCAGGATGTCAGAAAGTGCCCACACACTCACAAGGAGGTGAAACCTTCCTGGCGCTCGGTGTGTGTGTGAGAGAGTGTGTGTGCGTCTTCCAACTGTGGTGTTGTTAGAGTCGTCCATCCTCACTGAGTTTGCCTCTGTCAATAATAGCGTTGAGATAAAGGCGGTGGCGGCTCGGCACGTTTGGCTGTTGCTGCTGCTGTTGTGTTACCATGTGGGCTTGGGTGCTGCAACAGTTAAAACGGCGTAAATGTCAGATATTATCTTCAGCGATGCTCAAAGGAAGACGGAGGCTCAGAGAGAATACAGAAAATAAAAGAGCAGAATTGATAAGATGAGAAGAAACTAGCAGGATTTTGTGATCACTTCACTCTTGCACACCTTTGAAGTTTTTGAGATTTTTTTTGGTTTTTAATGAAAAAACTTGGAAGTTTGTTTGGAATAAACTGGGAACAGAATCACCAATATTAAATATTACATTATACCCATTATGTTCTATAAATCTACAAAAAATAATGTCCATTTATTTTAACTTATCCAAGAGTTTGGAGGATTTTCTAAGTTATTTTCCTTTATAATTCATGATAAAGAAGAAACAAGCTGAGACACTATGATTAAAAATATACATGAAATGATCTGTTTACCATGTGGAACAAGACAACATATGAATAGAAAAAAAGAGTTGAGGTCTGTTAAATTAACACAGAAAATTTAATTGGAAAGAAAATATTACTTAAAATGATGGAGTGACAGTTTGGCTCATCCAATAAAAGACTGCGCTCATATTGGCAAAAGCACATCAAGTTAAAGTTTAATCCTGTCAGTGTTTTCATCTAATGACTCTTACATAAAATTACTTACATTTTTGTAAGAGAGGTTTCAGTAAATAATTTGCTGGATTAAATAAATAAGTTTTGGATGATTGATTCCCAAGGATGATAGATTTATTTTTTTGTTTTGGACTTTATAACAGGGCAACCTAAACATAGTACACTCACAAAATGGCAACCTAAAACGTACTATACTTACAAGATGGCGGCCTCAATGAGAGAAAAAGAAGCTAGCATGTTGCTATTGCTATTTTAGGAAACCCTTCAAGTCCAATATGCATTTTTTTTTGTGGATGTAGTTCAGTGTCAACCAGAGAGATGTTGATCACCCAGGAACCAGCAAAGTTAAAGTAGAGAGCGACACCATTTTGTTTTTTTCAATATTTTCAGTTTGGATTTAAAAAACGCAGACTGAGTTCAGTGGCCACTTTTATTTGAGTGCATGTACGTGACGGATTCTACTGCAGCTTGAAATGCTACATTTAGCAACTTATTACAAATATGGTTAAATAGATATTGCACAAATTGCTTTCAAGGTGATTTATTGAAGAACGAGCCATAGGCAGCTAAGTAAGGATCGGAAAATAAAATGCTTTTGGCAACAGGAACAAACATTAGTATTTTTTAAAAAAAATGGATTTAGACCTCTAAGCGACTCACGCAGACTATTTAGCATCAGACGAAGACATTATCTATAACAGCAAGATGTGCACTAATAGCACATCAAACTCTGGGAGATCTTTTTTTTTTTTCTTCACTACATCGGTTCCAAAATATGAGATTGCATTTCACAGTCACAGCGCGGCTCTATTCATCTCCATCATAAAGCGGAGGTACGCCACTGAGAAGAGATGAAAACCCTTTAATTTCTCCATATGTTTTCATCCACTGAATTTATTCACTGGAAACATATTTTCACACCAAAAAGCTGTGAGGAAAACTGGATTTTAAACAAAACAGTGAGAAATGAGTACTGGTTTAGGTGAAAAAACAACAATGGATCTGATATGAAACTTTTCTCGGTAACACTTTATTTGAAGGGGGGTGAATAAGACTGTCATGACACTGTCATAAACATGACATAACACCTGTCATGAACATGAATAAGCCTTCATGAATATTTATGACTGTTGTCATAAAGCGTCATTCGGTAAATTATGACACTTTAAAAAAAATCATTACTGATATAAATTTGTTATAAAAGTATTACTGATTTCACTTTAAAAATTAGATAACTTTATGTTATTAAAGGTAAAGTTTAAACAGTAATGATTTCTTGCTTAATGTGAAGTTGTCATAACAAAGACATTTTGAATAATGTCAACTTTGTATTAAAAGTGTCATAATTTACCGAATGACGCTTTATGACAACAGTCATAAATATTCATGAAGGCTTATTCATGTTCATGACATGTGTTATGTCATGTTTATGAAAGTGTCATGTCAGTCTTATTCACCCCCCTTCAAATAAAGTGTTACTCTTTTCTCCATTTAAAAATGCTTAAAAATACACTTAATTACATGTTTGTTTTTAAAAAAGTTCCTTTAGATTATTATTTCAAAAGATGAGCACTAAATATGAGGTATTTTCAGAAGTGTGCCTTCCTTTCGAGAAGCAGGTGCAGCATCAGCAGAGCCCACAGGTTTCCTCTCCCCTCAGTGTGTTTCCATGTGTGCGTCTCTGGCAGGTACAGATGAGTTAGCAGACCAGTAATAAACTATTTAGCACTGAATACTTAGCGAGCTGCACGCTGCTGAGCACACACTCCTGCTGAATATAAATTCACCAAAGCGATAAATATGCCATCTTGCAGTGCTGGAAAAAAAAAATAAATAAAAATTGGTTCTGGGACAAAATATAGTTTCTAGTGATGTTTTTTTTAGGAGTTGAAACAGAATTATACACGTCATAAAAGGCAAAACCGCTGCACACGTGAAGCTAACTTGACCCTTTCTCAGACAATTAAAAAACACAAATTAAAGTGAACTTCTGTTTCAACCGGTGTTTCAGCTGTAACTGTTTTTATATCTTTTTTTTGTTTTTTTTGGCAAAGATCTCTATGCAGATGGAGCATAAGGCCATGGAAATTCACCTACATGCAAACCCACACAAAGCTGAGGGAGAAACACCGGTTCATAAATAGAGATGGAAAACATCGCCTCGCAAAAAAAACATTGGATGTAAATACAGCGAACCACTGGAAATAAATCTTAGCTGTCAAATTTGTTTCACCCTCTCTGATTAATCAGACGGAGGCGCGTGTGCGTGTGTGTTACAGGAAAATGTGCGTTGAGGTGGAATCGAAGCAACATGGAAGACGTTTTGTTGTTCTCATTATAAATGTATCAACTACTCAAACATTCCCCCCACCACAGAAATCCCTCGTAATCAATCAAACTGGAGTATTTAATATATGTTTTGTGGGTAGTAGCTGTTCTCTTCACCTCTGATCTTTTCCACTTGCTGAAGCTGTTTGTCAGAATTTTCCAAGAAAAGCTGAACGAGTTTCTACCCGGTGATGAACACGATGCATATTCTGCTGGATGGAGAGCATTTAATCTCTCCTGAAGAGCTTTATGAACTCCTGTAGATAAAAAATAACAATAATTATCCTCCGTCTAATCAAATGCGCGCCTTCTGGCCAAGTTAATGACAGATGTGGGACAAATTCTGCAATCACCGCCAAATTGTAATTAGAATAGTACAAAATTCTCCTAAATGAAGACTGCGTCATCACTTAGAGACCCCCGCTCAACTACTTTCAAAATTTTACAGCATTACTTACACACTAAAATAAAAATATGCAATAATTTGCAAAATGGTCACTAAACAATCTTAAAAATCATAATGAGTAGAGGTGCACCAATAAATCAGCAAGCTGATAAATGTGCTGAACTCAGCATCTTTATTTTTGATTTTTTTTGCTATATTCAGCAACATTTCAGACCAAAAAACAACAACAACAAAAAAATGGAATCGGCAGATCAGGCTTTTTAAATATTGCAGATTGGCCAGAAAACTGCAATCGGTGCAACACTAATAATTAGATGAAAAACTCTGGAAATCTCATTTCAGTCTAAACACTGTGATCCAGACTCAAAACGAGAAACAAATATACGACCATTTAAAAACAATAAAAAACTGAAATAGTTGTGACTTTTAAATTGTCTTTTTCTTAAAAAGTGGAGCAGCTACAAGCACATTTGGACTGGGTGCATATATATCTCATATGTGTCTGCATGTGTGTGTGTGTGTGTGTGTGTGTGTGTGTGTGTGTGTGTGTGTGTGTGTGTGTGTGTGTGTGTGTGTGTGTGTTAGGTGGCTCTGCGCTCGCTGCTGGATTTCAGCACCGTGGACAGATGTCTAAAAAGCTGAGCTCATCTGGCCATGAAGGATTCCAGCACCTTGGACGGAGCCAGCGGCTAATTTAGCCGCGTTGCCGAGGAACCTTTCAAAACATCAGCCTTCATTTATTCATTCTCTCATCCAACTTTCTTTTCTTCCTTTTTTTTCTCCTCCTCCTCCTCTTTTGAAGGTTATTGGCCAGCTAAAGCCCATTAGGTGAGATGTGGAAAGACACTTTGGACAGGCTACCAGTCCAACGCAGAGATAACACAGACATGCAGACATTCACAGTCTGCATGTCTGAGGCCGTTTAGGAGGTTCAAGTCGACCTGAGCTGGACCGTTGGGAATGTGGGTAGAATCCAAAAAAACAAACAAACAAAAAAAAAACATGCTTATTTCTCACACATACGTAAGCAGGCACACCGATCTGTCAGAGTTTGAAGTCGCCACTAATTCAAAGCATAAGTAGCAAACTTTCTAAAGAAATCCAAATGCAGCAAATCTTATGACAACATTTTGGTTCAAGCCAGGTTCTGGTTTCACATGAACTACAAAGAACTAATGTGACAATATTAGAAAACATTATTTCTGTGAAAATCAAATATCTCCCTTTTTCATTTCTGAGACAGAATCGCCGCACACAAGCAAACCAGCCAAAAGGCATAAAAGAGCGATAATCAAGACAAAGGGGGAAAAAAGGTGAACGTTTTTAAAGCAGCTTCATCAAAAAGAAAAAGTTTTGATTTTTTTTTAAGACATTGAAACATTTGCTGTTAAGTACCATTTTGAAAGCTGGATGTTAAACTGCTTTCTTACCTATTATTCTGCGATCATCACTGCTGCATTAAAATGAAAGAGCGGAAGATAAAACGTTAAATGCTTTGCAGGGTTACAAAATAAAGAACAAAAAAATAACATCTTGTTTACGATCAATACAGTGAACACCTTTTGCATTCCATAGCAGAAAAAAATATAGATAGATCTGTGTTTTAGTTCTTTTTCTCTCTCTCTCATGCTTACGGTGTCTAATGTCTCAGAAAACTTGGGAAATTGAACATAAGGTTATATTTATTTATTTGATTCTGTATGTTTCATCACAACTAAAATCGTACATACAGACGTATATTGACCATCGTGTTTTGTGTGTTTGAAGGAGGTTCAAACAGAAGACAGCAACTTGAGAATAGAAGGTTTAACAAAAGTTGAAAAGAGAAAACTTGAACAAGGTCAATAGGAAATGGAGCGTGGAATAAGTTATAGGCATCGGAAGAATTCAGAACAGAAGCAGTGAGAAACCAGGAGCATGAAAACTGAGGCAGAGGAGGAAAGTGACAGAGGAACTAGAAGAGCCAATCAGAGGTGATGCAGAACAGCTGTGGCAGAGCGAACTGAAGGAGAGAGACTTATCAAGACAACGGAAACTGAACTGAAAGGATCTGTGAGCCGATGAAACATAAACAAAAACACTAAGAAATGAAACCTGAGGTTTCATTTTAAGCAGACCTATTATATCTAAACCCACATATTTAGTATTTTTACTTGTGACATCAATCAATTAAAAATGCGATCATATTAATCAGACCAG